>NC_088239.1:51751487-51958987 GCF_036934945.1 Oncorhynchus masou masou | reverse complement strand
TCCATCCCTGCATCCCCAGAACAGAGTACATCGTCTGGACAGGCTATGTGTAACGGATGTGAAACGGCTAGCTTATATGGACGGTGCCAGTCTACCAAGGAGAGGTCAGTGCACATCTTCCCTTAACGACAAGGCCTTGCCACTGATCACAGTTAGAGTGAGACAGATGAAGACAGATGAAGACTTTAGTACCCGGGATAGCAGTCTGTCAGGTTAATACTAGGTGTACCACAAGGACTTACAATCAGCGTGACACAAATGGAAATGAGTGCCATCACACACTCACCCACACACAGTCGCATACGCATACACTTATCTTCACACCAACTGGCAGGCATTCTATATGTAGTTACTGCAAATATTTTGAGTCCATTACCTTCTTCTTTGAGTCCATAAGGAGTCAACGTGGGTGAAAAAGAAGCAGACAAAGACAGAATGTCTGTATGATTGTATGTAAGCTTTTGTGAACACTGTTTTGTCAGGTGCAACTACATACTGTAAATGTGTCTCTGCATGCATTATGGGCATGTGTCTGTTTGTGTCTGGACTTACGTACAGCCTGCCGGCTCTCAGCGAAGCCCTTGCGTAGAAAGATGCAGGCAGGCCCCAGTACGTTGTGCATGTTGCCTCCATTCTGAGCCATAGCAACTAGTGGCTCAAGATAGGCCCCCCCAGTCCCCTCCTCACAGGACTGCACTGCTCTGTAGTTCTTCTTCTGGTCCTGGGGCCACAGACATCCAGGTTGTGGGGCCAGGACATAGAGGCGCAGGGGCAGAGACAGGGACACAGACTGTGACTCAGCTTGTGGATGGACAACATGGAGTCAGACTACAACAAGAGGCTAGCTGGAATGAGGGTGGGTGGATGGGGGTGGAGGTAGACAGGCTGAGGTCTGCTAGTCCCTGTGAGGTCAAGGGTCAGGATGGTAATGGGGCTGGTCGGGGTGTCAGTCATGTGAAAAGAACACAGTCAGGGGCTGGGTTCAGTGAACGGGGCACTGAATGCCACCCATCCATCCATCCCAAAGATGCTCTCTGTGCAGCTGGAGACACTTATTTGACTCAGCACTCAGCACATACAATCAAATAGACACAACAGCTAACGAAGACAATCAGACCAATACACGAGAGGACACGCAGGAAGACGCAAACAAATATCTGCAAGCCATTCTGCTTTTGATAGACACAGTTTAGTGTTCCGTGTGACAGCGACCCCAAAAATGGTCAACACTCATTACTGGTTAAAGATGTAGGGTTGTCAATACATCATTTCGTCTAATCTGCATTTAACCTTTAAATACAGGGTTTAGTTCATGATAGGAAAGCCACTTGCATATGAAAGCGATGGATGGCTTATTTGTGCTCATTCCAATTAGCCATTGCCCCAATAGAAGGAATCAAATCCATCCAGCCATTACATTATAATGACCAATTAGTCTGTGGACCACGGGGCAGTGGCAGGCCACACAATGCCCAGCCCCAATTACAGACAGAGCCTCAGGTTAATTAAAGAGGGGAACATCAGCCACCATTGAAACCTTTACAAATATGAATCTGCACCAAGGCAAATAAGGGCCAACCTTTCTGCAGTCGAATGACAGACCAACAGAAAAGTGGCTTCAGTGGACAGAGCTGAGCTGTGTTTAGAGACCGGAACGCTGACAGGCTTATGACAAAAGTGTCACTATACAAGGAACACTGAGCTGGCAACTTAAGAAGGACATGCTTCTATTTCCCTCCATTGTTTGTTTCCCCCCAAAATAGCCTTTCTCAGCAGCGAGACAGCTCTCTCTCTATCCCTATCTCTCACTATCCTTCCTTCCCTCCCTTGGTGGGATTTTAATTAGCTTGGTGGGATATTTTGGGTGACCTTCATTCTCCATCTGTTGCTGTGGAATTTCTAGTGCCAGCTCCTGCCCTGCTACAGTGCACCCCATCGCACTGTCCACTGGGTAATCTGAGCAAGTGATGCATGAAGCAGTGCAGATTTTCTGAAGGTCCAGTGTGTCACCAAAACCACTACTAACGCGGAGACGTATGTTAAAAATGATGACGTTGAAATGGCAGCGAGAACAATATTGGAATGTGAGAAGCAGTCGAGAAGTAACTTCCTATTTACCAGATGGCTTCAACTGTTGCTTGTCATATTGTACTGTACACACTCAAGGATGTACAGCTGCTGAAGGGGATTTAAATCCCTGATGCATGGTGTCCCAGCGCTCCCACTGAACATGGAATCCTGTCTTTATTGTGCAGTTATCATTGTACTAGATAGCTAAAGAACTGTGGCTGTCATTGTTGTACACAGACTAAGCATGTCGCGCTGGCAGATACTGTAAAACTAAGTCAAATGTATCCATTCTATAGATACATGCCGCTCAGTCAAATCCAGTTTGTCGTCCACGTATGGAACAATGAACATCAGCCGGTTGCAAAAACAACCTGCGTCAACAAGGTTTCTGCTAAGATCAGGTTATGGTTCGTGGCGCTCCTGCAGGCAGGGTTAAACAGGATAGCGCCACCTGTTGGTTTGTCCGCGACACTGTATCCCCTCTGAAGGGGTGAGGTGGTGACGCTGGTTTGGGGCTAAGTCCTATGACTCATGTGGTTGACCTTGACATGAACCTGCTCATTGACACCACTCATCCCAGCGAGCGGGTTCCAGGACGCCACTGGACACTATCGACTACAGTTGAGTGACGGTTAAGCATCATTGGCTACACTGAGGACTCCAACACAGTCACTCCAGCTCAACTGACATTCAGTAGGGAAAAACAGTTCTATGTCCATCTGGTATATATCTATGACAAAGAAATATGGGAAAACAGACACAATACAGTCCTAATGTGTGGTAGAGTGGTACTGTCGTCATCCAGTCCACAAATGATTTCAAGCATCACAGTCGGTATTCTATTCTGGTCAGCGGACTATTTTAGTTACAGTGGTTCAGTGGGGTGGATGAGACAACAGCATGACACACTAGGTTGTCCTGTCTCCTCTAATATTCACAACTAGCCTATAAGAGCGGGAACACTGCTCCTCAGACCAGAAGTCTGACTGAGATGTCCCACAGTCATTACAGCAGTGTGCTCTAAAACCGAGTCTCTCACAGTCAACACAGCAGTGTGCTCTAAAACCGAGTCTCTCACAGTCAACACAGCAGTGTGCTCTAAAACCGAGTCTCACACAGTCCAACACAGCAGTGTGCTCTAAAACCGAGTCTCACACAGTCCAACACTACTGTAAACATTCCAGTAGAGTCTGCTGAGGGGAGAAGGCTCATAATAATGGCTGGAACGAAGCTAATGGAATGGCATCAAACACCTAGAAGCCATTGTATTTGATACCATTCCACCGATTCCGCTCCAGTCATTACCACGAGCCCGTTCTCCACATTGAAGGTGCCACCAACCTCCCGTGACACAATCCCAGGGTCAAAAAGGTCCAGTGTGGTCCAATAACCTCCAGTCAAGTTAAGGACACATAGTGAGACATGCACCACAGACAGTCAGGGTTTCAGGTGGACCACAGCCAGAACACAGTACACAAAACCTTACCTTCTTGGAGAAGTGAGATTTGACAGAGTTCCCCATGGTGAAGTCCCTCTCAGTGTGTCATGTGTCTCTAAACGTGTCTGTGTCAGTATGCCTGTGTGGTGTATGTGCATGTGTTTGCGTGTGCGTTTGCATGTGCATGTGTTCCTATGCATGGGATAAAGAGAAAGGGGATCCAGTGGGTCAGAAACCAAGACGAGGGAATTTAGGGGGAGAGAGAGACGCACAGAGAAAGAGTGGGAGAGTGAGGTTGCACAGGATCAACATAGGACCTAGAGGGAAGGACACTGGGAGTCACAGGAAGAGAGGGAAAAGGGGAGGTAAACCTAAATGGAGGAAAGCAAAGAAATACTACAAAGAATGAAAGATCAAAGTGACAAAGACATGAGAGGGAGAGGAGGCAGGCATGTCTTAGCGAGATGCATGCGCTCAAAGCAGAAAATGCAAGATTGCTTTATTCATTGGCTGACCGTCCTCTCTCTCTCTTTCCCTCAGTCTCTCCCTCTTTTCCCCCTCCCTCTCCCGTCTCTCTCTCTCCCTCTTTTCCCCCTCCCTCTCCCGTCTCTCTCTCTCCCTCAGTCTCTCCCTCTTTTCCCCCTCCCTCTCCCGTCTCTCTCTCTCCCTCAGTCTCTCCCTCTTTTCCCCTCCCTCTCCCGTCTCTCTCTCTCCCTCAGTCTCTTCTTCTTTTCCCCCTCCCTCTCCCGTCTCTCTCTCCCTCACTCTGTTGCACTGTTTCAAACCATCTCTGCAAAGAGAAAGTGGTGAAAAAGCTCATTAACATATTACCTTCCCCAGAACAACACACTGGAGACACTAATCCAAATACACACACATGCATATACTTTATTAAACCCACACATGCATACACTGGATTAAACCCACACATGCATACACTGGATTAAACCCACACATGCATACACTGGATTAAACCCACACATGCATCTACTTTATTAAACCCACACATGCATACACTGGATTAAACCCACACATGCATACACTGGATTAAACCCACACATGCATATACTTTATTAAACCCACATATGCATACACTGGATTAAACCCACACATGCATACACTGGATTAAACCCACACATGCATATACTTTATTAAACCCACACATGCATACACTGGATTAAACCCACACATGCATATACTGGATTAAACCCACACATGCATATACTTTATTAAACCCACACATGCATACACTGGATTAAACCCACACATGCATATACTTTATTAAACCCACACATGCATACACTGGATTAAACCCACACATGCATACACTGGATTAAACCCACACATGCATATACTTTATTAAACCCACACATGCATACACTGGATTAAACCCACACGTGCATACACTGGATTAAACCCACACATGCATATACTGGATTAAACCCACACATGCATACACTGGATTAAACCCACACATGCATACACTGGATTAAACCCACACATACATACACTGGATTAAACCCACACATGCATATACTTTATTAAACCCACACATGCATACACTGGATTAAACCCACACATGCATACACTTTATTAAACCCACACATGCATACACTGGATTAAACCCACACATGCATATACTTTATTAAACCCACACATGCATACACTGGATTAAACCCACACATGCATACACTGGATTAAACCCACACATACATACACTGGATTAAACCCACACATGCATATACTTTATTAAACCCACACATGCATACACTGGATTAAACCCACACATGCATATACTTTAATAAACCCACACATGCATACACTGGATTAAACCCACACATGCATACACTGGATTAAACCCACACATACATACACTGGATTAAACCCACACATGCATACACTGGATTAAACCCACACATGCATACACTGGATTAAACCCACACATGCATACACTGGATTAAACCCACACATGCATACACTGGATTAAACCCACACAGATGTGGGGCTATGGAGCTAAAAATACAACACACGCTCTCTTCCCCCTCTCTTTTTCTCCTCCCCCTCTCTCCTCGCTCTCTCGCTCCCCTTTCTCTCTTCATGTACATTTTAGTCATTTGTCAGATGCTCTTTTCCAGTGCAATTTACAGGAGCAATAAGGTTAAGTGCCTTGCTCAAGGGCACATTGACTGATTTAACACCTAGTTCGCTTGGGGATTCTAACCAGCGACCTTTCGGTTACTGGCCCAACGTTCTGAACCAATAGGCTACCTCCCCCTCTCTCGTACACACACATGTACACACACAGAAGAGTGCGCTCATCACAAAGGCATGCTAAACTAGAAGGGACAGTATTGAGATCAAAGTCAAAGCTCTACAAAATATGCACGAAATGAACATAAAAGGCATGTGAATGATGGACCGACCACACACACACACACACACACACACACACACACACACACACACACACACACACACACACACACACACACACACACACACACACACACACACACACAGACACCCACACACACACACACACACACACACACACACACACACACACACACACACACACACACACACACACACGTACATATACTACACACACGCGCAAACACACACCACAAATCACTGCATATGCTTGCTAGACAGCTACAGGGGTCTCAGCTTTTAGACAGCAAGCACCACAGGGATGCTGATGCTGATAGCAATCCCTGCAATGCCCTGCAGTGGCTGCCACTGGTCACATAATCAACGACATCATTTCCTGTTTGACTTTGTCAATTGTTTCCCATAGTTACACACACCAAGGTCCTATCTCTCGTGTATCCTCTCTCTTCCATTCATTTATTCTCACTCTGCCTCTCCTCTCACAATGAGCCCCCACGGAGGCTCATTGTGAACATCAGAACACATTAGAAATCAGACTCAGGAGCCGTCAGCTCTCATAATGTCAGTGCAAAGACACAGCACACACACACACACACACACACACACACACACACACACACACACACACACACACACACACACACACACACACACACACACACACACACACACACACACACACACACACAGCTTATTAAACCCACATAATGGTGACAATTCACATAAACACTAATGCTCACTGCATTCACACACCTCCTGATATAGACTCATCCATACAAAATCCCTCTCTAATGTGTGCTAATAACAAGTCACATGAACACCCACAGTCATCACACAAAGGAAAACATGCATTAGTATTTCAAGAAGCTGCACACATGCAGACACACTTGCACACACGCATACAGTTTGTCACGGGAGAGACAGGCAGCTAATTCCAATAGGAAATGTCATGTTAATAATTGCATTCGCAGTTTGAGGAAGATTTGAGCTGGGAGAGAAGGGAGAGGGGTCTGGGACTGGGAGGGCTGATAACGTCATCTCTCATGATGCCGTCATGGTATGCCTTTTCTCATTCCATGTTTGTACTATACCCCATGTACTATACTATGGTACTGTTTGTGAGTGTGGGCTCATTCTGTAACCCCTATACAACAATGAACATATTAGTCTCACAGTAAAAAGGTTGTAGCTCCTCCAATGACCTATAATAATTACTGTACATTATAACGCTACTTTGCCTCACATAACTATTCACATACAAATGTTCTTCTGAGAAAATAGATTCATAATGCGCTTTATTCTTTGTATTTTTGTTTAATATGGGGGGTAAATACTGAAGAATGGATAACTCTAATCTCTGTCTCTTTATGGAGGAGAGCTGAGCCTGAAAAAAAACAGTTGAATTGGGACGATGACCTTGTAGCATGTTCGCAGCCTCACAGCTCTATATGTGAAGATCACCAGAGGAGCATTCATTCAGTGACCTATAAAAGCTCCCCAGGCAGAGAGAAGCTATGGTGACCTTCATGGTGACAGGTCATCTCCTGAGGTAAAATATAACAGTCATTTTAATTCAAGTGTGAATAATTGATTAGGTTGAATTGGTTGTTATTTTATGGCAAGGAAACTAGCATCTTTCATTTGAGACTAATTCATTCCGTGCTAGGGATAGTGAAGAGAGAAGCTCGTGAAAAAAGGAGAATGGAGGGGGAGTAGTTTGCTGTCAACGTTTCAAATAGCAAAGCACATAGTATTTTATACAACCCCAGCCAATATTACACTTCTCTTTTTCTTCTGCATCTCATCTGCTTTAACCTCTGTGTCCCTTTTCTCTCTCTCTCTCTCTCTCTCTCTCTCTCTCTGATTTCCTCTTTCACTGGCTACAGACAGCATCAGGTTACGTTGAATATTAATAATTAATATTCACACACAAACACACGCGTGCACGCACATGCGCACGGACACAGACGTCATTACACAGTCTCTTGAATTTCACGGTCTAATCCTTCCCATTTCAATGAGGAATTAACTGAATAGTGAAAACATCTAGCTCCTTCACAACCATCCGTTAATGGACTGTATAAATACGCATCCGTGGCTATAAATAGTCCTTGGGCTATAAACATATTGAAAACCGAAATGACATGGTTCATACGACAATACCTACATCATAGCAGCTTATCCACACCTCCTTTCCCTTCCCCCTTTTCACTCTATTTTATGTCATCCATGATCTCTCTCCTTTTTCTCTGCCCCCCTCTATTCTCTTTCCCTTTCAGACCTCATCAAGGTCAGTATGACCCTGGCGGGAGAGAGGGAAGGGGGGAGGGAGGTAAAAAGGGGGGGATGGAACGATGGTCAGAGAGCCAATAAAAAAGGGAAAGGAAGGAAACTGACAAAGGAGGGAGAGAGAGAGAGAGCGAGAGAGAGCGAGAGAGAGAGAGAGAGAGAGAGAGAGAGAGAGAGAGAGAGAGAGAGAGAGAGAGAGAGAGAGAGAGAGAGAGAGAGAGAGAGAGAGAGAGAGAGAGAGAGAGAGAGAGAGAGAGAGAGAGAGAGAGAGAGCGAGAGAGAGCGAGCGAGAGAGAGAGAGAGAGAGAGCGAGAGAGAGCGAGAGAGAGAGAGAGAGAGAGAGTGAGAGAGAGAGAGAGAGAGTGAGAGAGAGAGAGAGAGAGCGAGAGAGAGAGAGAGAGAGAGAGAGAGAGAGCGAGAGAGAGCGAGAGAGCGAGAGAGAGAGAGAGAGAGAGAGAGAGAAAGATGTTGATTCAGTGGAAGTGTGACAAGGGAAGGTAGGGAGGAGGGAGAGAGAGCAACAGCAGGAAAAGGGAGCAAGGGAAACAGAAGCCTCAGCTGTGATTTTACCAGAGAGCTGTCAGATGCTGTGACAACAGGGAGCTGAAGAGGAAAAATAGAGTCCTGTGTTTTCCTTACATAACCCAGGTCTATTAGCATGCTCGTCCACCCAGCTCGGATCCCTCCTCCTATTTATCCAATTCCTTAAATGCCTGCTTATATGACTTGGTTTGACAACTGTGGATTTGCTCATGTGTGATTGTCAAAATCGTTAACACACAACACAGTTTAATAATGAGTAACTTTCCAGCTCAAGCTGGATAAACTGCAGAACCAACACACAGCCTGATATCAAACACGGATATACACACAAATACACCACTTTGAATACATTGAAAATGCTTTGTGTTTGTATCCACGGTTTATAGTAATACATATCCTTGACACATATCTTACAAACAAACGCACACTCTCTGTTTGACTAATTGTAAGCAGTCACCTCCATCTGGTGGTGTCATCTCAGAGGTGTTTTCTCATTGTTGAGAAACTATCGTCTATTTACTTATTTTCGAAGACTTCCAATGAATATTTTCCTTTCCTCAGAACAGGTCTCTTTAAGTCAAATAAAGTACTCAATACAGCAGTGAAAGCTGCGAATAGACTGAAAGAAGAGTTTGGCCCAATCGTGGCTAAGAAGCGAGGCCGAAGGTCACTGGTGTTAATACAGGTGGGACACAGACCCACTGCTGTTCTGTCCATGTCCAAGGTGCTGCTGCTACCTGGATTGGTCTATAAATGAATAGCGACGGAAAATGTAGCCTATATACTGTAATTAATGTGTGACGACATCGACATACAGTCTTGCTAGGTACAACACAGATGGATTGAAAGTATGAAAGCAGTTACGTTGTGCGATAATTATGTTCCCCATGAACTGAGAGTGTGAGGATGACGTTATCATGACTGACCAAAATGTGTGCTGTTTTATTTATTCATGCGTCTAGACCGCGATGTTGTTCTTAGATCAAGATGTTCCTCTACTGATTGGAATCATTCCTCATTAAACACTCGTTAGTCTCATGACCTCATCGCCCCTCTATTTCAGTCATTCCTTCTGATGAAAACGAAAACCTGCTATTTATACAGATGCTTGAGATAATGTCTTTGCTTATGCAGGAATCCCTGCTTAAGTCGCCAACTTGCAAACGGGCTTTGTCAGGTAGCGCATTAGCCAAAGGATTTGAATATTTTTACTACCACCATAAACGGCTGCTCTCCTCTACTCTCTTATAATCAGGTCTTGGGAATGCTATATTTAGCTTCCACTGGCAGAAAATAAGTTATGTAGGGATTGTATGCAGACCTTGATGGAAATGTGAAATGTAGAATCTCAGTGGGTATAATTCTCACTCCGTATCAAAACATGTATTCAAAGTCTACTTGTACCAGTGCAAATTTAAAAAAAACACCATCAGATGTGACACATAAATGTGGAAGGCAGTGTCCTCTAAGAGTATCACAACCAAAGACCCAAACATGCACATTTGTGCAAACACACACAGAGAAGTACAAACACACGCACGCACACACACACACACGCACGCACACAGACGACCTTTGTATCAGACAAACAGAACATCTTGCAATATCTAGGCCCCCAACTCTCAGGTGCATTGAAACCTTGCAACGACTTAATTGGACTCAACCATTCTGCATATCCAGTTATAGATGTGATACCACTGAAAGAGTCTGAGCGCATTGTGACAAGTCTCTGACTTTCAGTCACTAGCATCAAGTGACACAGTCACCTTGCACACTTTTTCTACTTGAAAACTCCTCCAGCTGAGCAACTTCACAGACATGCGAGTGTTAACAGATATTGTCATTAGAGGTCCTTCTGTATTCCCATTTCAAGGCATAATAATTGGATAGAGTGATAGAGGGCTACTGTCTCACTACGGAGCAGATTGAGATAGGCAGTATAGAGCACAGCGGTGCTACATAGATTGGGGTTTGCTGCCTGGAACCCCTGTGACTGATTAGAGCTCTGGCCTAGATTGAGTGGTTATTTCTGGCACAAATTAACACATGGGGAAAGTATTGCCTCCTGAGCTTTATATCTTCTTCAGCACTGAGACAAATATTTCAAAGCACAGAAAGGAAAACTGGATATCCTATATGAAGAGCAACAGAGGCACAGTAGGAATGAGACTATTGTATGAGGACTTTGAGGAGTGCTCTCGTATTTGTAGATGGTAGAGGAGATGGGATGCAGGAATAAAGAGATGGAGAAGCACCCTCCTTTTACCATCCACCCTCACCTCTCCATCTGCAGGTGTACATCCCCAAAGTATAGCGTAGATTATACCTTTACCTTCCCCAATTTCTCACAGTGTTATCACTGTTCAATGTCACTTTCTTTTTTAAACACTTGATGTGAGTGTGACTTACCACAAATAGCTGTGTGTGTGTGTGTGTGTGTGTGTGTGTGTGTGTGTGTGTGTGTGTGTGTGTGTGTGTGTGTGTGTGTGTGTGTGTGTGTGTGTGTGTGTGTGTGTGTGTGTGTGTGTGTGTGTGTGTGTGTGTGTGTGTGTGTGTGTGTGTGTGTGTGTGTGTGTGTGTGTGTGTGTGTGTGTGTGCGTGCGTGCGTGCGTGTGTGCAGTCGGGTGTTCAGCACAGCTACAATTTCCACAGGATTGGAAAGTTTATCCACCTGACAGACATGATGAGAGTATCCGTATTCATACCTCTACGCATGGTGGTCTGCCAACCCCTCCATCAAACTAATTATCAGATACACAGAAGTTCAATTTGGACTCAAAATGTGCATACATTTTTAATATGGTCAGCAGGGGTGAATGGGTGTCCGGTCACATTTTGGCTTGGGTTGCTGCTCTACCTGTCCCTCACCTTTGACCCTACCAGACCAACCTGACACTGTGAAGCATTACATTTTTCTCTAGGTGTGTATATCACGCATGTCTGAGCTGTCTGAGCCATAATATCATCTAACTTATAGGCTACTATTCATGTCCCAAACTGTCTTGTTTCAAATATAGTAAGGCATTGGAATCTTGGGGGCAAGTTCGAGACATTGTGTAGTGCACTGTGCAGTTGGAAAAATCCATAATACCTTCTTTGTTGTCATGCGTTATACATTTCTGTATCATGAATTACTGTTAAAAAATCGTTCAAAAACATGATTTCCTGTGATTATATATATATTTACACCCTATGAGGTTGAAACAATACTGTGAAATTGTGAACATTATGATAAATCATTTTAGGTGTAAGAGAAAATACCACGTGAAATTTCATCCTGTTTTGGTGGGATGCAGTTTTGGCTTGCCTAGTGACATCACGGTAAATGTGTCAATAGACCAATAAGAAAGATAGTTCCAAACCTCTCTGCCAATAACAGCTAGTTTTCCGTTTTCCCCTCCCAACTCAGAACACTCCCAGACAGTCCAAGCAAAATTATTGCTTGAAAATTGCTCTTTGCTCAGAAGCTATTTTGTTTATTTGACCATTTTAATTGAAAACAATCACAGTAAGGTGCGTATTTGTTACCCATAAATGATTTGATATTGAGATAAAAAAACAACAACAGCTGCATTGGACCTTTAAACGTGTTTTTTCCCTCCATCTCTTTGTTACACAACAAACACCTACGCGTTTATTCGTAAGAGTGCGGTTTAAACCAATGCATTAACGGGACAACGGTGTAAGTTAAGTTGTATCTTTTTGCATTTTGTTAGAGACAATCAGTTTTACAGTATAGTGATGGTGTAGCCTATGAGGGTTGTCTAAAATGACAATTATAAATTACCCTTGAATTAAAACAATACATAAATTCCTATTGAATAAAAAGTTAACTTCTGTCACGCGCCGTTTTTTGACAATGGGTGTATGTATCGATAATGACTATTAATCCCCAGTCTAATTTACTTGTTGAATCCTTGTGCTGACTTTGAATGTTTGTTCGATAGTAATCATGTGTTGTAGTTCTGTCTAAACACGGGACTACTACGTACCTGTCCGAAGACTGATTTCACTATCGGGTGCAGATTGGAGTCATGTTCAGATGGAGCTGTGCTGAGTCTTTTGGAGGTGCGGCTGGTAGTGGGGCCGGTAACCTGCGTGGACGTTGCGGGTGGGACCGAGTTTAAACTCGTGGACGACCCAGTATTTATTCTGTCCTTCGATTCAAAAAAGTACGCAGTATCGTCGGATTGTTTAGTATAGGATGGAGTTGGCGAGGACCTCCGCCCCGGACGTGCGTTGCCGTGGTGATGAGCTGGCGGCAGGTCACCTCTTGAGGTGTGGTGGTGGTGGTGTGGGTGTCTAGACGACTTACTGCGGTCTTTCCCGCTCCGATCCACCCGCTCTCTAACTTCTTCCTGGCTGTAGCCGTCATTGTAGTGGCTGCTTTGTTGGTGTGAATGTCCCCGTTTATCACATCCATTCCTGTCTGTCCTGCCACCAGCATGCCTCGGTTGACAAAGGGGTCTGCGCGCGCTTGCCTCGCGCTCATCGGTCCAACTCGGCTCGTCAGGTACATCTTTACCTCCGTCGGCTTGATGTATGTGACTACAGTGGCTGCGAGACCCATGATGCTCAGAATATTCGGACCTCCGACTCACCGGCACGGCCGGAGCTCTCAGCAGAGAGGTGGTAGATTCGCTTTTGGGAAGAGAGGAACTCATTGTCCTATGCCGTTTCCTTAATGTATTACTGTGTGCACATACCAGGACAGGAGGTCGTTAAGACAGATGCACCTGTGTGGTCTTGCTGAGCATTTAGCCAATGTGTAGTCAGGGCAGCCTGTTGGATCACCTCTGAGTAGCCTATTCGCGCGTCTCTAGCCTAGGCTACAATGCAAACTAGGAACACACACCTACACTTTCACTTGGGAAATGATAAAGTTCTGAATGCTACCTGCTCGCGCAATTGTAAAGATGTCCTTACGTGTCAGGCGAAGTGAGGAAACAGTCGCTTCTATAGTAGGGTACTAGGGGATAACTAGCCCCCCCCCCCCTCCCTCCTAAGAACAATGTCTAATTGCTGACACAAAAAAAAGCACGTTTTGAAAAAAATTGGTAGGTGGATGAAGATCATGCTTAGGCGAATACAATATAATGGGAACTAAATGGCCGGTGTTTACACTTTTTTTGTTATTTCATGAAATGTTGTTTTTAAGAAAAGGAGCGTTACCCTGGTAGAAGAATATGACATAGAGTTTCACACAAGTGTGTTTAAAATCCTTTTGAACAGTTTTATCTAGAAATGGTTTGGTAAGTAATACTGAAAAGCTGTCTCGTTGTCTTATTTGAATGATTTCCATAAAATATGGGGAGGGGGTTAATGGTGTTGCACGTCACCATTAATATCCTCACTGTGAGGATATTTGATGTAAAGTCCCTCTTTTTAACTCACCTGCACATTCATTTTCTTTGTTCTTTCTTTGTTGTTCCTTTTCCATACAATCCATTATGTCCAATTGCACTAAATATTATTTGAATAATGCAAGATTTTATATTCCAGCAGTCTTTAAAATTACATCCAGGAGCAAAAGGTTTTGAATAGTTGTTTTTAATTCATATAAAATATATAATATTGGAATGGAATGAAAATAATAACGCTGGAATATAACATTTAATTACAATAACTAATTTACTCTGTGTAACATTGATGTGGAAACTCTATTATGCTATGCTATTGCACGATTCTAATTTTAAAGACAGGTGGTAAGGGTAGGTAACAACTTGAGGTCGACCGATTATTATTTTTCAATGCCGATACTGATTATTGGAGGACCCCAAAAAAAGTGGATACCGATTAATCATCCGATTTTATTTATTTATTTATTTGTAATAATGACAATTACAACAATATTGAATTAACACTTATTTTAACTTAATATAATACATAAATAAAATCAATTTAACCTCAAATACAGTGGGGCAAAAAAGTATTTAGTCAGCCACCAATTGTGCAAGTTCTCCCACTTAAAAAGATGAGAGAGGCCTGTAATTATCATCATAGGTACACTTCAACTATGACAGACAAAATTAGATTTTTTTTTTTTTAAATCACATCGTAGGATTTTTAATGAATTTATTTGCAAATTATGGTGGAAAATAAGTATTTGGTCAATAACAAAAGTTTATCTCAATACTTTGTTATATACCCTTTGTTGGCAATGACAGAGGTCAAACGTTTTCTGTACGTCTTCACAAGGTTTTCACACACTGTTGCTGGTATTTTGGCCCATTCCTCCATGCAGATCTCCTCTAGAGCAGTGATGTTTTGGGGCTGTTGCTGGGCAACACGGACTTTCAACTCCCTCCAAAGATTTTCTATGGGGTTGAGATCTGGAGACTGGCTAGGCCACTCCAGGACCTTGAAATGCTTCTTACAAAGCCACTCCTTCGTTGCCCGGGCGGTGTGTTTGGGATCATTGTCATGCCGAAAGACCCAGCCACGTTTCATCTTCGATGCCCTTGCTGATGGAAGAAGGTTTTCACTCAAAATCTCACAATACATGGCCCCATTCATTCTTTCCTTTACACGGATCAGTTGTCCTGGTCCTTTTGCAGAAAAACAGCCCCAAAGCATGATGTTTCCACCCCCATGCTTCACAGTAGGTATGGTGTTCTTTGGATGCAACTCAGCATTCTTTGTCCTCCAAACACAACGAGTTGAGTTTTTACCAAAAAGTTATATTTTGGTTTCATCTGACCATATGACATTCTCCCAATCTTCTTCTGGATCATTCAAATGCTCTCTAGCAAACTTCAGACGGGCCTGGACATGTACTGGCTTAAGCAGGGGGACACATCTGGCACTGCAGGATTTGAGTCCCTGGCGGCGTAGTGTGTTACTGATGGTAGGCTTTGTTACTTTGGTCCCAGCTCTCTGCAGGTCATTCACTTGGTCCCCCCGTGTGGTTCTGGGATTTTTGCTCACAGTTCTTGTGATAATTTTGACCCCCACGGGGTGAGATCTTGCGTGGAGCCCCAGATCGAGGGAGATTATCAGTGGTCTTGTATGTCTTCCATTTCCTAATATTTGCTCCCACAGTTGATTTCTTCAAACCAAGCTGCTTACCTATTGCAGATTCAGTCTTCCCAGCCTGGTGCAGGTCTACAATTTTGTTTCTGGTGTCCTTTGACAGCTCTTTGGTCTTGGCCATAGTGGAGTTTGGAGTGTGACTGTTTGAGGTTGTGGACAGGTGTCTTTTATACTGATAACAAGTTCAAACAGGTGCCATTAATAAAGGTAACGAGTGGAGGACAGATGAGCCTCTTAAAGACGAAGTTACAGGTCTGTGAGAGCCAGAAATCTTGCTTGTTGGTAGGTGACCAAATACTTATTTTCCACCATAATTTGCAAATAAATTCATTACAAATCCTACAATGTGATTTTCTGGAGTTTTTTTTTTTTCATTTTGTCTGTCATAGTTGAAGTGTACCTACGATGAAAATTACAGGCCTCTCTCATCTTTTTAAGTGGGAGAACTTGCACAATTGGTGGCTGACTAAATACTTTTTTGCCCCACTGTAAATAATGAAACATCTTCAATTTGGTTTAAATAATGCAAAAACAACGTGTTGGAGAAGAAAGTAAAAAGTGCAATATGTGCCATGTAAAAAAGCTAATGTTTAAGTTCCTTGCTCAGAACATGAGAACATATGAAAGCTGGTGGTTCCTTTTAACATGAGTCTTCAATATTCCCAGGTAAGTTTTAGGTTGTAGTTGTTATAGGAAATATAGGACTATTTCTCTCTATACCATTTGTATTTCATATATTGGATGTTGTTATAGGCACTATAGAGTATTTCCAGTGTAACAGTATAGATTCCGTCCCTCTCCTCGTTCCTACCTGGGCTCGAACCAGGAACACATCGACAACAGCCACCCTCGAAGCATCGTTACCCATCGCGCCACAAAATCCGCAGCACTTGCAGAGCAAGGGGAACAACAACTTCAAGGTCTCAGAGCGAGTGACGTCACCGATTGAAACGCTATTAGCGCGCACCCCGCTAACTAGCCACCCATTTCACATCGGTTACACCATCCTAATCTCGGGAGTTGATAGGCTTGAAGTCATAAACAGCTCAATGCTTGAAGCACAGCGAAGTGCTGCTGGCAAATGCACAAAAGTGCTGTTTGAATGAATGCTTACAAGCCTGCTGCTGCCTACCACTGCTCAGTCAGACTGCTCTATCAAATATCAAATCCTAGACTTAATTATAACATAATAATATGACATATGAGCCTTAGGTCATTAATATGGTCGAATCCAGAAACAATCATTTTGAAAACAAAACGTTTATTCTTTCAGTGAAATAGGGAACTGTTCCGTATGTTATCTAACGGGTGGCATCCCTAAGTCTAAATATTGCTGTTACATTGTACAACCTTCAATGTTATGTCATAATTATGTAAAATTTTGCCAAATTAATTACGGTCTTTGTTAGGAATAAATGGTCTTCACACAGTTCGTAACGAGCCAGGCGACCCAAACTGCTGCATATACCCTGACTGCTTGAGAAGTGACACAATTTCCCTAGTTAAAAGAAATTCATGTTAGCAGGCAATATTAACGAAATATGGAGGTTTAAAAATATATACTTTGTGTATTGATTTTAAAGAAAGGCATTGATGTTTATGGTTCGGTACATTGGTGCAACGACAGTGCTTTTTTCATGAATGTGTTTGTTAAATCATCACCCATTCGGCGAAGTAGGCTGTAATTCGATGAGAAATTAACAGGCACCGCATCGATTATATGCAACGCAGGACACGCTAGATAAACTAGTAATATCATCAACCATGTGTATGTAGTTAACTAGTCATTATGTTAAGATTGATTGTTTTTTTATAAGATAAGTTTAATGCGAGCTAGCAACTTATCCTGGCTTATGCTGCACTCGCATAGCAGGTAGTCAGCCTGCCACGCAGGCTCCTCGTGGAGTGCAATGTAAGGCAGGTGGTTAGAGCATTGGACTAGTAACCGGAAGGTTGCAAGAACGAATCCCCGAGCTGACAAGGTAAAAATCTGTCGCTCTACCCCTGAACAAGGCAGTTAACCCAACGTTCTTTGGCCGTCATTGAAAATAAGAATGTGTTCTTAACTGACTTGCCTAGTTAAATAAAAGGTTAAAAAAAACGGGCCCAATCAGTGTCCATAAATGCTGATTACCGATTGTTATGAAAACTTGAAATCGGCCCTAATTAATCGTCCATTTCGATTAATCGGTTGACCTCTAGTAACAACACATCCGCCACACTGATCCTAAGCACGGGGGCCCCTTAGGGGTGTGTGCTCAGTTCCCTTCTGTACTCCCGGTTCACTCATGACTGCATGAGACAGCCTATAGGGAGGAGAACAGAGACCTGGCCATGTGGTGCCAGGACAACAACCTCTCACTCAACGTGATCAAGACATAGGAGATGATTGTGGACTACAGGAAAAGGAGGAACGAGCACTCCCCAATTCTCATCAACGGGGCTGTAGTGGAGTAGGTTGAGAGCTGCTTTGGTATCCACATCACCAACAAACTATCATGGTCCAAACATACCAAGACAATCATGAAGAGGGCACGACAAAGGCATGGGTTCTCAGATCCTCAAAACGTTCTACAGCTGCACCATCGAGAGCATCCTGACTGGTTGCATCACTACATGGTATGGCAACTGCTCGCCCCTGACCACAAGGCACCACAGAGGGTAGTGCGTATGGCCCAGTACATCACTGTGGCCAAGCTTCCTGCCATCCAGGACCTCTATACCAGGCGGTGTCAGAAGAAGGCCCTAAAAATTGTCAAAGACTCCAGCCACCCTAGACATAGACTCTTCTCTCTGGTACCACACGGCAAGCGGTATCGGAGCACCAAGTCTAGGTCCAAAAGGCTTCTTAACAGCTTCTACCCCCAAGCCATAAGACTCCTGAACAGCTAATCAAATGGCTACCCAGACTATTTGCATTGCCCGCCCCTTTTACGCTGCTGCTACTCTCTGTTTATTATCTGTGCATAGTCACTTTAACTATTACCTCAATTACCTCGACTAACCAGTGCCCCCGCACATTGACTCCGTATTGGTACCCCCTGTATATAGCCTCGCTATTGTTATTTTACTGCTGCTCTTTAATTATTTGTTACTTTTATTTGTTATATTTTACTTATCTAATTTTTACTTAACACAAACTTTTCTTAAAACTGCATTGTTGGTTAAGGGCTTGTAAGTAAGCATTTCATTGTAAGGTCTACACCTGTTTTATTCAGCACATGTGACAAATAACATTTGATTTGATTTGACCTGTAGGTCACAATTCAAGCTATCCCCTGTAAAATTGGAGCTCATGAGCCCACCTCCTGCGCTGCTCACACCTAATCCAGTCCCCACCTGTGACTGAAAACAGGGGGTGAGATACCAATTGAAAAGCTCTCTAGCTATATGATATAACATGCTGTGGAATGGCTATAAATTTGCATTAACTGTAAAGCTATCAGTCACTAGTGGAATCGTTTGCAACTGAAATTAAGATACTTTATCTTTTTTTATGTATTTTACCTCAGACGATTGCTAGCTAGTACTCCTAGCAGGTTATGCTAACTCGCTAGCTGGCTAGATTTTTACTTCTGTTGAAGTTGCTAGCTAGCAAGTTAGCATAAACAAGCACTAACTGGGCTAGTCATTGTCTAAATGACAGGTAGAAACACATTCATAACCTTAAGGGGGTAACTGGTCCCCAACACACTCATCCAACATATTACTACTTTACAAAAAAAACAAGTCGATTATTTATCTTAAGGCTTTTTTTACTTGTATATTTAAAACAAATATATATATAGATCTAACTTCATTGGAATATTTATATCTAAAACTATCTCAAAATTGTATTTTTTTAATCAACTTAACACAAAATAATTTTGTTGAAATATCTCAAAAAGTTGTGATGACACAAAGCACATGTTTTGTTCAGCAAGAACAGTGACAGTCAGGGAAAGTTTTGGGTTGACGGTGATTGGTCAGTGGCAGAACACTGACCAATCACTGTGCAAGTATTTTGGTCAGTTATTGATTATAGGCAACCTAAGTGGGACTGCATCTCTTGGACAAATACATAAGTCCTATTCATGTCAAATGGAAATATACTGAACAAAAATATGAACACAACATATAAAGTGTTGGTCCCGTGTTTCATGAGCTGAAATAAAAAAATCCCAGACATTTTCCATATGCACAAAAAGCTTATTTCTCTCAAATTTTGTGCACATCCCATTTAGTGAGCATTTCTCCTTTGTCAAGATATTCCATCCACCTGACAGGTGTGGCATATCAAGAAGTTGATTAAACAGCATGATCATTACACAGGTGCACCTTGTACTGGGGACAATAAAAGACCACTCTAAGATGTGCAGTTTTATCACACAACACAGTTTTGAGGGGGGTGCAGTTGGCATGCCGACTGCAGGAATGTCTACCAGAGCTGTTGCTAGAGAATGTAATGTTCATTCCTCTACCATAAGCTGCCTTCAATGTCGTTTTAGAGAATTTGGCAGCACATCCAACTGGCGTCACAAACGCAGACCCCGTGTAACCCTTATTTCTGTCTGTAATAAAGCTCTTTCGTGGAGAAAAATGTATTCTGATTGTCTGGGCCTGGCTCCCTAGTGGGTGGCCTGGCTTCCAAGTGGGTGGGCGTATACTCTCCCAGGCCCACCCATGGCTGCACCCCTGTCCAGTCATATGAAATCCATAGATTAAGGCCTAATTTATTTTATTTTTTTATTTTTTTTGTCTCTTCGCTCCTCTACATCTTTTGTCTAGTATCTTTCCGAGGACCATTGGGAATAGGCCTTTGTAGCATACCATAGTAGAAAGTTGACAGCCTGCATGGAATTCCGAGCCAAACTCCCCCTCCCCAGTCCTATCTAATGTCCCAGCTTTCCATACATCTTGTTTAACCTAGCCTACACTAAACATTTTCAAATGATCGAGCTGATGAAACCCTAGAGGCTCAATGGCCTCAAAAGAAATCTCTATATATTCATTTTCATTCACAATGTCTAAATAGGCTATTACCACTCCTGTTGGCAGATTGCTCTTTTTCCAGTGACCTCAGTCATTCTCTGGCCTCTCCCCCTGTGTGAGCCCCCTTTCTCTCTAGGGTAAACAGATGCTCTCAAGCTGAAAGTCTTATGTAACATTGTACATTCACCTTTCAACCCAATTACCACACTGTAAAAACATATTTGTTGACTCAATTTACAAAAGTTTGTTACAAGTCCAATCAGGATTTCATGTTGAGTTAGCTTAATCTAAAGTTACTTCAACCTAGTAGAGTAAGTGGAACTGACACATTTGGATTTAATAGCTTGTTGAGTGCTCATGATACTTTTAGTCAAATCAATGTGCTTCAACTGTTTGTTTTAGTTGTGCTAACAAATTTATTTAAAACCTCTCTGGGATTATGTGGGGCGGTAGCGTCCCACCTCGCCAACAGCCAGTGAAAGTGCAGGGCGCCAAATTCAAAATAACAAACATCTCAAAATTAAAATTCCTCACACCATTTTAAAGATACAATTCTCGTTAATCCAGCCACAGTGTCTGATTTCAAAAATACTTTACAGCGAAAGCACCACAAACGATTATGTTAGGTCACCACTAACTCACAGAAAAATGCAGCCATTTTTCCAGCCAGAGAAAGGAGTCACAAAAAGCATAAATAGAGGTAAAATTAATCACTAACCTTTGATGATCTTCATCAGATGACATTCATAGGACTTCATGGTACACAATACATGTTTTGTTCGATAAAGTGCATATTTATATTGCATAAAGTATATATAAAAAAAATCTCATTTTACATTGGCGCGTTACATTCAGTAGTTCTGAAAACATGCGGTGATTGTGCAGAGAGCCACATTTATTTACAGAAATACTCATTATAAATGTTGATGAAAATACAACTGTTATACATGTGTAACGGATGTGAAACGGCTAGCTTAGTTAGCGGTGGTGCGCGCTAAATAGCGTTTCAATCGGTGACGTCACTTGCTCTGAGACCTTGAAGTAGTAGTTCCCCTTGCTCTGCAAGGGCCGTGGCTTTTGTGGAGCGATGGGTAACGATGCTTCATAGGTGACTGTTGTTGATGTGTACAGAGGGTCCCTGGTTCACGCCCGGGTATGGGCGAGGGGACGGCCTAAAGATATACTGTTACATTGATGCTGTTGACCCGGATCACTGGTTGCTGCGGAAAAGGAGGTGGTCAAAAGGGGGGTGAGTGTAACGGATGTGAAACGGCTAGCTTAGTTAGCGGTGGTGCGCGCGTTAAATAGCATTTCAATCGGTGACGTCAGTTGCTCTGAGACCTTGAAGTAGTAGTTTCCCTTGCTCTGCAAGGGCTGTGGCTTTTGTGGAGCGATGGGTAATGATTCTTCGTGGGTGACTGTTGTTTATGTGTGCAGAGGGTCCCTGGTTCGCGCCCGGGTATGGGCGAGGGGACGGTCTAAAGTTATAATGTTACACATGGAATTAGAGATATACTTCTCCTTAATGCAACCACTGTGTCAAATTTCAAAAACACTTTACGGATAAAGCAAACCATGCAATAATCTGAGTCTAGCGTTCAGACAACAAAGCAGCCAAAAAGATATCCGCCATATTGGGTGGTTGACATTCGTCAGAAATAGCATTATAAATATTCACTTACCTTTGATGATCTTCACCAGAATGCACTTCCAGGAATTACAGTTCCACAATAAATGTTTGTTTTGTTCAATAATGTCCATCATTTATGTCCAAATACCTTCTTTTGTTAGGGCGTTTGAAAAACAAATCCAAAAGTGCGTTTAGGTCCAGCCAAACGTCGGAAGAAAAGTTCAAAAAGTTCCGTTACAACCCTTAGAAACTTGTCAAACTAAGTATAGAATCAATCTTTAGGATGTTTTTATCATAGATCTTCAATATTGTTCCAACCGGAGAATTCCTATGTCTGTAGAAAAGCAATGGAACGAGAGCTAACTCTCTCGTGACTGCGCCTCAGAGCCTGTGGCAATCTGCCAGACACCTGACTCATTCCTCTCTCATTCGGTCCCACTTCACAGTAGAATCCTCAAACAAAGTTCTAAAGACTGTTGACATCTAGTGGAAGCCTTAGGAAGTGCAACATAACCAATATCCCACTGTATCTACAATAGGGGCTGAGTTAAGAAACTACAAGCCTCAGATTTCCCACTTCCTGGTTGGATTTTTCTCAGGTTTTCACCTGCCATATGAGTTATGTTATACTCACAGACATCATTCAAACAGTTTTAGAAACTTCAGAGTGTTTTCTATCCATTACTACTAATAATATGCATATATCAGCATGTGGGACAGAGTAGCAGGCAGTTTACTCTGGGCACCTTATTCATCCAAGCTACTCAATACTGCCCCCCTGTCATCAAGAAGTTTTAAGTTGTTTTGGCAAATTACTTGGTGGAAAGGACAAGTATTTGCTAGTCAGAAAAACAAAACTATTACTTGTTTCAACATACCAAAGTTTGTCACAATGCTGCCTTACAATTTTAAGTTGAGTCAACTTCCAAAACAGTTAAAACAACTACTTTTTTTAAATTACACATTTCTGAACTGGGCTGAAATCTTTTAAATAATATAATAATGATTTCAGAAGGGAACATTATGCTCCCATCTGTCTCTTGCTCATGTGTGAGCATTTTCACCAGTTTCAAAACTGGCAGTGCACTCAGTAATGTCGACTAACCAACACCACTTTAACTACAACAAGCTAAGTAACCGTTACAGAAATGTTTTACTCTCTCGTTTTAACATGGTTGTTTATCTACCTTCGTTGAATGTTGACATTGCTCAGGATTAAAGTGCCTGCTAAATTACCAAAATGTACATTTTGGTCATCTGAATTTCAAATGTGTTATGTTGCTTCAGTTGATTTGACTTCTTAGTTTTCAATTTATATGTTGCATAAACATATCGTTTTTTGCTAACTCAACTTGAGTTCATAAGTTAAGACTATTTGATGCGTTGTAGTTATCTGAAAACATGACATTTTTTGTCAGCACAACTGTTATGTTTCTTCAGTTGATTTGACTTCATGGTTATGAATTTCTAAGTGGAGTAAACACAGTTCTTTGCTATCTCAACTTGATTGAATATGTTTTGACATTTTGAGTGAGTTGAAGTCAACTATTTTTTTGAAAAAAAGGTCAACTCAACTAATTGAGTTGACTTGGCTATCCTTTTTTATAGTGCATACATTTTTTAATGGTAAAATAAAATGTGACATGACTAAGACAAACCCTTCATAAAAGATGAAGTGCTATCAGTGGTTGAAATTGTGTGATCGTTTGTGCTTGCTGAAAATAATGGTGTTATATGTAGCTGTTATAATTCAATCAATACAATATAAACTAACTGTCTTTGCAACTTTTGCAAAGCCTTTATAAAGATACAACAGGTGAGGGACAGTAGATCTAAAGCTCTTTATCAATAGCAGTTCTTCAGATAACAAACTTATAACCTAATTCTGTTTATGATTGCATCATTACATAATGAAAGAAAAACTATGTTGTGAGCCAGATAGTTGCAGTAAAACCTGACAGTCTTGCAAACCCATCTGCATGCCCATGGTCTTGAATCAGAGCAGATGCCCAGGGATTCAGGGCAGAAGTCCATATGTGAAGGATTTTTATATAGAGACCCAATTAGACATACAACCTCTCCCTCCTAACTGTGTTTGAGTGTGCAGTCCTAATCCAGGCCCTTGTCATCTCCTTTCTAGACTACTGCAACTCTCTGTTAGCTTGTGCCATCAACCCCTTGTAACTTATCATGAATGCTGCAGCCCGCCTGGTGTTCAAACTTCCCAAGTTCTCCCATGTCGCCCGCGCCTCCGCACACTCCACTGGCTTCCAGTCGAAGCTTGCATCTACGATAAGCCCATGGTTCTTGCCTATGGAGCAGCAAGGGGAACTGCCCCTCCCTACTTAGGCTATGTTCAAACCCTAAACCCGAGCACTCCGTTTTGCCACCTCTGGTCTCTCGGCTGTCCAACCCCTACAGGTCAGTTCCCGCTCAGCCCAGTCAAAGCTCTTCTCTGTCCTGGCACCCTAATGGTGGAACCAGCTTCCCCCTGAAGCTAGGACAGCAGAGTACCTGCCCATCTTCGGAAAATGCCTGAAACCCTACCTATTCAATATCTTTAGTATATTAATTGACCCCCCCCCCCCTTGTATCACAACCAGCCATGATTGGGAGTCCCATAGGGTGGCGCACAATTCGCCCAGCATCGCCTGGGTTAGGTTTTGGCCAGTGTAGGCTGTCATTGTAAATAAGAATTTGTTCTTACAGTTTTTCTCAATTGCTAAAACACTAAAGCCCATTGGCTGAACAAAGTTCTCAGTTGCCTGGACTCATTTAGCTAATTATGCAGTCTGTTGTCAATACCTTAAACCATTTTACATGGTAAAACACAGTCTGTTGTCAATACCTTAAACCATTTCACATGGTAAAACACAATTTGCAGATCTCACTTAGACTTTTCAGCAAAACTCTAAACATATTCTCTTTCTCAAAACACATTCTGCACTCTAATGCACATTTCGTCCATACTGGTAAACACAAGTGGCCACAATCAAATACAAATAGAGAACATATGTCATTGATTGAACACAACCACTAAAAATTGATTTAACCTGTTTCAAATTATGAAACCCAACCAATATAAGCCAGTTCAGAGAGCAAACAGGTTGTTGAAGGTGGGAAGGAGAAAGTCTGTGAATGGATACTGTAGTATAGTACATTGTAGGCTGTATACTGTACAATGGATGAATTGTATGGCCCTGAACATTGTGCTTTCCATTTATTAACAGTACTGGCTGCTCAATAGATTTTGACTGGTTGCAGGTTCATATCAACAAAGAACAAGAATTACAGTATCACAAGGACAAGTTTGTGAGATGCAGGGTGAAGTACTGTAAACATAGGGGTACAAGGAGGAGGAAGGACAAAAAACAAAATTGCAAAGAGCAAAGCGGAGTAGTAATTTCTGATCAATTTTGAGCTACTATGATAGAACCTGTTTTTGTTCATCAAAAGACAATGATGGAAAAATAGGATTTTTTTTTTTAATTAAAAATGTACTTCTCCCTGAGAATTGTATGTTTCGAACAATGTGTTTTCTATTTTTCGGGGTATTGTTTACTGACTGCTTGAGAGTGTATATCATTTTTATCACTTTGTTTATGATTTGAGAGCAGTGTTTGATTTTGAACACAGGTAAAACTGTTTTGAGGCGAATGTTTAATTTTGCAAGAGGAGTCAGAGGTTATGTAAATAGCGCTTGAAGATGAGGTTTTGTGTTTAATGTTTTCAGGAAATGGAGCAAGGTTTCAGAAGTTGTGTTTTAGCAATTGAGAAAAACTGTAACAGTTAACTGTAACTGTAACAGCCTAGTTAAATAAAGGTTAAATAAAACATTCTAAAAATATATATAGTTATGTGTGGTGGATGATACAGTATGTGTGGATGGTGTTCGTTGTTGTCCATGTAGCCCTCTCCCTGCTGTCTGTCTCTTATCTCTGACCACATTTTGCACCCCCATTAACCCAGTCCCCTGGCACAGTTTGCTACCCCTGAAACATTTATCCGTTGCTTTATTAATTAACCACACACAAGCTTATGGCCTATACAATGAGGACAGAATGAATGAACGCTCTTATCTGATACTTTGCTTCTCAGGTAGAAGCAAATCTCTATGGGTTGAAAAGACACTGTCACTGAAAGTGCCTGCATGTGTTCACAAATAATGATTACTGCAATATAATTTACTGATTAGTTTAGAGGGTTTTAGTTTATATTGTACTGTATCATGATTTATAATTGAATGAACCATTCACTTTTACTTCTACTTAAAATCATTTTTTAGTTCAGTCCTCCAATCTTGAATTTCTTTCACACTGTTTTGTGTACTGTTTCTCCACTGCCACAGGTTCTAATCTTTCCCCCTCTCTCTCTCTCTCTCTCTCTGTCTCTGTCTCTCTCTCTGTCTCTCTCTCTCTGTCTCTCTCTCTCTCTCTCTCTGTCTCTCTCTCTCTCTCTCCCTCTCTCTCTCTCTCTCCCTCTCTCTCTCTCTCTCCCTCTCTCTCTCTCTCCCCCTCTCTCTCCCTCTCTCTCCCTCTCTCTCTCTCTGTCTCTCTCTTTCTCTTTCCAGGAGTGACGCAATTGGACAAATATTCTTTCGGAACTATATATCCGCCTCAATGGACGAAAAGCTGATTTTTGCTCACTCATCTGTTTGGCTGTTCATCTGTTTCCAAGTACACTCTAAAGTAATGCTTGTTGGCATCTCATTTAAAAATATCCCAAATTCCCAGAAAAACTAAAGAGCAAACAATATTTTTAAGTGTTGAAGAGAGGAGAAAGTGGTATATTATTTACGATAAACGGAAGAAGTGAAAGGGGATTGAAAACTGACAACTGCAGGAGAGGTGGGTAAGAAAGGGGGGTTGGTGGAGATTTAGAATTACGCAAAGAGAGCAGAATAATAACTAGTGCTATTTATAGAATCACAGAGACCTTTGTCTCTCTGCTAAAACACATGCTCCTACCCCGTCTCTGGGTGTTCTTTTGAATGGTAAATAATGCATGGGGCTTGCAGATACCCTCGTTTTAATGATACTAGGTTAACACAGGGGCAATTCACTTTGTAATTATACTATTATAGGGGCTTAATTACAATATTTACTTCAATTGAAAGATTTTTTTTGAGCTAAATCCTACAATCACTCTGTAAAAATGTCAGCCTTAAATTGTGTGGTG
Source organism: Oncorhynchus masou masou (assembly GCF_036934945.1). Lineage (NCBI taxonomy): Eukaryota > Metazoa > Chordata > Actinopteri > Salmoniformes > Salmonidae > Oncorhynchus > Oncorhynchus masou. The sequence goes on along the minus strand of NC_088239.1, from coordinate 51,931,442 downwards.
CAGATCACCATCTTGTGCATGTTCCCAATTAAAAAGCTACACACCATCTCCCCCTGGTGTCAAGATCCCATTTAAGAGTAGTCTAACAGAAAAATACAGTACAGGTAACTGACAAAATAATGGAAACACTTGCATAAATGAGGGCTACGGAGTATACTGAATGCAGGTGCTTCGACACAGGTGTGATTCCTGAGGTAATTAAGCAATTAACATCCCATCATGCTTAGGGTCATGTATAAAAATGCTGGGCAGGCCAATGCTTTGGCTACCATGGCTGTGCCCCCATAGGATGACAACGAACCCATCCACAGGGCACGAGTGGGCACTGAATGGTTTGATGAGCGCGAAAAGATCATATCCCAAGGCCGACTCAGTCAGCAGTTCTCAACCCAATTGAACCCTTGTGGGAGATTCTGGAGCTGCGCCAGACATAGCGTTTTCTACCACCATCAACAAAACACCAAATGATTGAATTTCTCATGGAAGAATGGTGTCGCATCCCTCCAATAGAGTTCCAGACAATTGTAGAATCTATGCCAAGGTGCACTGAAGTTGTTCTGGCTAGTGGTGGCCCAACTCCCTATTAAAGGTCCAATGCAGACATTTTTATCTCAATATCATAATTTCTTGATAACAATTAAGTACCTTACTATGATTGTTTTCAATTAAAATTGTAAAAAAAGAAACAAACATAGCTTCTTAGCAAAATGCAATTTCTCAAGAAATAATGTTTCTAGGACTGTCTGGGAGTGGTCTGAGAGAGGGGCCTAATGGAAGGGATATGTGACCTGAAAACTAGCTGTTATTGGCAGAGAGGTGATCTATTAACTTGTACAAAAACCCCGCACAGACAAACAAGCTGAAATGTCAGGCAGTCTTTTCAAACAGCTCTTACCCTAAAAGTGCATTATCACAATTTCCCAATTTCACTTTATTATTCCAACCTCATAGTGTGGAATATATATCTATAACACTTCAAGACACTTCATGTTGATGCCTCCATTATTTTGGCTGTTTGCCACCACTAGCCAGAACAACTTCAGTGCACCTTGGCATAGATTCTACAATTGTCTGGAACTCTATTGGAGGGATGCGACACCATTCTTCCATGAGAAATTCAATCATTTGGTGTTTTGTTGATGGTGGTAGAAAACGCTATGTCTGGCGCAGCTCCAGAATCTCCCACAAGGGTTCAATTGGGTTGAGAACTGCTGACTGAGTCGGCCTTGTGATATGATCTTTTCGTGCTCATCAAACCATTCAGTGCCCACTCGTGCCCTGTGGATGGGTTCGTTGTCATCCTATGGGGGCACAGCCATAGTAGCCAAAGCATTGGCCTGCCCAACAATTTTATACATGACCTTAAGCATGATGGGATGTTAATTGCTTATTAATTCACTCAGTAATCACACCTGTGTCGAAGCACATGCATTCAGATTGCTCAGCTTGGCCGTGTCGCCAGCTCTAGGAAGAGTCTTGGTGGTTCCAAACTTATTCGATCTTTGCAGCATTCGACCAATCTGGCCTTTATGGTAGAGTGGCCAAACGGAAGCCACTCTTCAGTAACCCCAACCCAACTCCAGTGAGTGTACTTGGCTCCAATAAGCATAACTTGCTCAATATTAGTAGTTCGGAAATAGTTGACATCATTAGAAAAAAAAATATTCTCCTCTTTTCTACTGTAGCTAAATAAATCAAATGTTGTTTATGCTGTTGTTGCTAGCGATATTCTTATATATAATGTAACGAAACAGGCAGGCAGCAGGTCTCGAACCCTCGACCTTCTAGCCCGAGGTCCGGCGCGCCATCGACTGTGCCGTAAAAGCATGCTCGTGCGGCAGAGTCGATTTCCGCGCCTATAAACCCAGGGTCGTTACACTACTCCCTCCTTCCAAAGAGCGCGTCCTCGCGACTTTGCGTCTTACAGGAACGCGCTCATCGGTCAAGCACACGCACTGTCGTGGATGCAAGGTCCGATCACTTCTGACACCAATGTAATGAAACAGGCAGGGAGCAGGTATCGAATCCTCGACCTTCTAGCCCGAGGTCCGGCGCGCTATCGACTGTGCCGCAAAAGCATGCGCGTGCAGAGTAACACTAATAGATGTATTTATTTCTTTTTTCGTGGACCCCCTGCAGTGCTTCCGTCTGCGGACCCCCGGTTGAACACCCTGGTTTAAAACATGGATGAAGATAAGCCTATGAAATGTATAATATGCCACATTCCCTATAATGTCATATAATATCTGACGTCTCAAGAGAATACCATATTTACTTTAACTTCTTGAGGACTGATTTCTTATTTTTTTTACGCGTGGGGGAGGGGGATTTGGTGCATAAATACGAGGGCTCATTGGCTACTGTACCACGCGCTCCTGTGACGGGACTATACAATACCATACTCCGCTGGGCAGAAAGTGCTCTTGGAAAAGTTTTACTCCTGAAAGTATGGCCAGATATAAGCCCTGGCAGTTTGGTTGCTGTCTCTGTATTGGTTTATTGGGTGCTATAATATCAATTTGTCTCTGCATAGCCTTCGATGTATTTATCCACCGGGGATGCTCGGAAGACACCTTCAAGAACGCGGCGGTTTCTGCGGACTCTCAACTTTGCTCAGAGATTGGCAGGTGAAGTAGAGTACGGTTGCTTTGCTTAGTTAGATACGCTCTTAGAAAAAAGGGTTCCAAAACGGTTCTTCAGCTGTCCCCATTGGATAATCATTTTTGGTTTCAAGTAGAACCCATTTTGGTTCCAGGTAGAACTCTTTTGGTTTCCATGTAGAACCCTTTCCACAGAGTACTACATGGAACCGAAAAGGGTTCTTCCTGGAACCAAAAGTAGTTATTCAAAAGGTTATCCTATGGGGACAGCTGAAAGCACCTTTTTTTCTAAGAAGGTACAGCTTGTGAGGTACATCTTATTTGAAGTTTTCACTGTTATCAATAGGTGTTTGGTCTAAACAGGTGTTTGATGGTTCTGTAAAATGGCTCAACTGGTCTCTTTAGGCTACAGGTTCAAGCCATGTGCCTTATCCTGTTACTGTACAACATAAATTGAAATGTCAATATTGCAGTGATACTCAATCTTTACTGCAGGCATTAGAATCTTTGTAGACTATTTATTTTCAACCGAGCCAAGGTGCAGTGAGATATAAGATGTAGATGAGTGAACTGTAAACGGATTAAGAGATTTAATAGTCTGTCATGGAGATTATGGGCTGAAGAACATTTCATTGAATTGCATTGAACCCAAGTGACTTGATTCAACTGTGACTGATCAGATCTATAGCTTTACTTGTATTACAAAAAAAAAAATCAAGTGTGCCAGTCAACGGCAATGTCTGTAAATTCAGAAAATGTCCTACAATAAACATTTGTTATGTTTTTTTATCTGTGACTTTTCCCATGTATTTTAAGCACACAGACATGTTTTGTGTATTCAATGGCTTGAGCTTTACATTCCTTCGATATAATCCCTAACTTGGCATTACCATTTTGTTAATGTGAGGGTTACCATGACCTTAAATAAGTAGCATCAAATCAAGCTTGAAGTCAGCTCCCCAAGCAACAGAAAATATTCAGCTTTGTTAGCTGAACAGGTAGTGGTAGAGCACACACCATGCTTTTCTGTGTAGAAGGTCATAATATGTCCCCTATTGGCGAGATGCATCCAGCGAGCAAATAATTACAGGAAAGAAAATTAGGAAAGGAAAAATGAAGTGAGGAATGTGCGCTAGGAAAGGTGGAAAGGAGCTAGGACAGGAAAGTAGATAAGGAAAGAGAGTTGGGGAACGAGGAGAGGAAAGGGAGGCTGGGAAGTTGAAAAAGTTAGATCCCATGCTTTAAAACGGTCTGGATAAATTATGTAAATGAGTTCTCATGTATGTGATAGGGATTAACCACAACCAGTAAATGGCGATATTATAGGTTATAGTGACAGGCTAGTTTTAGTGACAGGTTGCTGCGGGGCTGCAGCTAGATACTACTACGATCGGCTGCAAAAGTTGTCGCTCTTCAGCAAATCCATTTCCTTCTTCAGTTGTGTGAAACTATCTTTATCCTTCGCAAACAATGAGACATGAAGACACTCTAGGGGTACAGATTACCCAACATGCACCACCTGACTGGAGGAGAGAGGATGTAAGGACTGTTATAGTTGGACATACTTCTGTTTGGTGGGACATTTGCACTGAATGTACATGTATAAACCAAACAAGCTGTGTGATGACACCATGGCCTCAGATCCCCATACTGCCCCCTTTATTGTTGTTTAACAAAGAGAGGAAATGAAAAAGGACACAAGGCTTTTAATACCTGAGTCATAATATTTTTATGACCCTATTTTAATGACCCGGAAAAGTCCCGCCAGACATCAATAAGGGGTCCTGGCTTTCATCTGGATTCACTTTTATCATGGAAAGAACCAGTGTTCTTATTGTTCTGTATGTTCAGTGTAGATGTAGGATCTGTTTCACCAGTGAGCCCATGCCAAAAATGATGTTCCATTAACAGGAAATGGCGAGACAACAGTAGAAAGTGAATGCTTCACTTGACCCTGTGTTCTTAGACTGAGGAGAAAAGTCTTCAAAAGTTTTGAATTCTACTCCCATAGAGAGAGGTTATATAGGCATATTTGATTATTTTACTGGGTCCTCTTTGCTTTCTATCTGAAATATATATTTTTTCTTCATTCAATGACCCCCAGGCAAATTCATCAGTTGGCAAATGTTTGTCATCCTCAGTGATTATGACCATCTTTAATGTAACCCTGATCAAACCTCTGATTTAAAATATCCATATGTAAAAAAAAAAAACTCCTCAAGCGACCAAAGTGAAAACAAGGACCCATATAAAAGTAACGTGTTAGATATGATGAGTGGTATTCAGAAATAGTTGGTTTCCTCTGTTCGCTGTGCTATGGGTGTTGAGACATGGTGCATGGCCCAAACTTGCCTCCTGGCATGGGATTTGTCATTCTGACTTTCTCTTGAACATAACATAACTTAAGTTTCAGTGAAATGACTCAACTACAGGAAGCTGTGAAGAGCGTGTGTGTGCGAGTAGCCTATGTTCACACAGTCAGTGTTACCCTGTCAAGTATTGTTTATAGTGGAGCATTGAAGTTAACTGTAATGCAGGGTATCCCAAACTCTGGCCTCAGGACCCCAAGCGGTGCATGTTTTGGTTTTTGCCCTAACACCACACAGCTAATCAACTAATCATCAAGCTTTGATCATTTAAATCAACTGTGCAGTGCGTAGTGGAAATTCTAACCAATAAGTAGAGACTTTGTTATTTCTTCAAACAATCATACTTACAACATTGATTCATTATAGCAATAATGGAGCTGGTCAATGAACCACCCCATAGGTGACTAGTTGAGAGCCTGATGATACAGGAAATGCTGATGTGTTATATACTAGACCTAAAAATGCTAAGTCATGGCTCGTTCCACCCCTCCCCAGCAGACCAGGGCATCGTAAGCTACCTTGTTTTCTTCTTGTGGCTGTGTGTATCGGGTATGGGAGGTCATAGCGCACAAACAAGTGATAATGTTAGTTCTGTTGCTCCTCTCTGTTCAAGCCAGCATCTATTCATCTCATATCTCCACACAGAGTCAAAGTGGAAAAATGCCTGCTCCTTCTTACAAGACAGTAGAAATTTACAGCGCATGTGCATAACAAAGTTAACCATTAAGAAATATTAAATTCATTACATTGTCTCTGCTAAACAAGCTTAATGAGGTTATACAGGATTTTTCCCCTTACAAGTGTTAGGGCAAAAACCAAAACATGCACCCCTTGGGGTCCTGAGGACCGAGTTTGGGAAAAGCTGCTGTAATATGTGCTGTGTTTCCAGAGACATACTGCTAGAAGGAGGGTCGGCAGTAGATGGGGCCATTGCAGCTCTGTTATGCACCTCACTGGTCAACCCTCAGAGCATGGGCCTGGGAGGAGGCTCTATATTTACTGTTAGGGATACATTTGGTGAGTCTGTTCTTTACTGTTCTTTGCTTCTGTGTTACTGTACCGTGTAGGGTTTAGACAATAATGTTTGTGGTGGAATTGTGTGACCTCTACATCTCTTTACCAATCTATTCTCAGGTAAGGTGAAAACCTTCAGTTCGAGAGAGACTGTCCCACAGTTATTCAAAGCTGACCTGTTGAAGGGCTGTCCCACATCTGTCACATTTATCACAGGTAGGTAGACTTGCCAATCGGTGGAGGAATGAATGAATGGCTTGATGGAAGGATCAGTATTCAGTATGAATATGTAAACATTGCATGACAACAACTGATTCAAATTACTCCAAGACCACTAAAGTAGAAATGTCTTTTAGTCTTTCTTACATCAAATGTGAACAAACCACAAGCCCATTTCTGTAACTCTTTAATATTGCTCTCTGTCCTGGAGTGTGACATCACATGTCTCTTCTCGCTTGTGCTTTACGCCTCTTCTGACTCTGTGGCCCCTGGTAGGTAGTCAATGGATTGGCGTTCCTGGAGAGTTGCGTGGGTATGAGGTGGTTCACAGACAGTATGGGAAGCTGCCCTGGGCCCGGCTGTTTGAGCCCACCATTAGACTGGCCAGAGAGGGATTCCCCCTGCCGCCCTTCCTGGGACGCCTCCTTAACTTCCCAATCATAGAAAACCTGGTGAAAGCAACATCACTCTGGTAGTACAACATCTCACACTGACACACAGGAACTCAAATGTGTTCCATTTGTTTTCATTCTAACTGTACTCCTTCCTAAAACAGGCATTCTCCCAAATTAAAGGTCAACAAAGTTGTTTCAAAGTGCATGTATCTCAGTCAGAGAAGTCCAGATATCCTGCCAGATATCCTGTCCTATTACCCTAGCAATGAAGCTAATAATAAACTTGCTCTGCTGTAGTCTTTATCTGTTGGCTCAGACCAAGTTCTCATCCGTATGGTTGTGTGGTACTATACACAGCCAGACTGCAGAGGCTTTCCTAAAGCCCAGCCCTGGGATTAACATCAAAGGGGGTTGTCTCCCCTCAGCTCCCCGTTCTCCACCCCTCTCTCCTCCTCTTACAGAACAGAAGTCTAAGCAGTAGCACAAGATCTGCATAGAAAAAGTGCCCTTGGCACCCCAGCAGATGGACAGGGGGATTCACATATACTCAGGGATAATTTGAGATGCTAATGAGTTTCCACAAACTGCTTAGGAAGGGAGATATTTTTGAAATTAGGTGGTAAACAGAGATGTAATGTTTGTTGGCGGTAGCTACTTCTCTGTTCTATCTCTGTAATCCAGTGAAGTTGCTTAACATCCAAGTAATAGGCTATGGCATTGGCTACATGTGCATGTTCATGTTTGTTCTATTATCTTTTCCCAGTTTGTGTTTGCTATGGTATAATGAATGCATTTCCCTCTTCCAGTGAGGTGTTCTGCAACAAGAACAAAACGGTGCTGGGCATGGGGGACATATTGAAGTTCCCTAAGCTGGCGGAAACCATGGAAACCATTGCAGAACAAGGAGCAGATGCCTTTTATACTGGCCAAATTGGACTTGACTTGATCCAAGATGTAAAAGCAGCAGGTGGGTGAGGTTTGTATGTGTAAATGAGAGAGAGCGAGAGGGAGAAAGAAGGAAGGAACAAATTATATCCCCAAAAATGTATATGAAAACTCCAGCTTGTTATGTTTTCTTGTCTGGATTGCTCTCATGGATAGACATACTTTGTTCCCCATTATATTTTAGGTGGGACCCTAACCATGGAGGATCTGAAGTCATTCCAAGTCAGAGTGGAAGATGCCTGGACTGTTCCTCTGGGAGATTACCAGATGCACATCCCTCCACCTCCAGCAGGGGGAGCCATGCTTGCCTTTATTCTCAACATCATTAAAGGTGCATGATCAAATACTTTCTCAAGTCTTTCAACTCAAATCATCGTGGTAGCTCATCATTGAACAGTTCCAAAATGTCCCTTCATCGAGTAGTAGAGATTTGAATGGCTGTTTGTGACCTTTCCCAGGGTTTCATTTCACCCCCAGGTCCATGGAGGGGGACCAGAAGGTCCTGACCTATCACTGCTACATTGAGGCAGCTAAATTTGCTAACGGACAGAGAACACGCGTCCACGATCCTGTCTTCAACCCTAAAACAGTAAGGATCTGAGAAGAACGGCCTCTCTTTAAGTGTATTCTGTACTTTTCACTCACTAATTTGTGAACTATTTTTTTTCATGTAGGATGCATCGTATATGGTGGACTCAGATTTTGCTGATCGGATCAGGGTATTGATCAGTAAAAACCGTACCTATAACAACTCCTACTACAACATCACACATTCCCCTGACCGCTTTGGGACCACACACGTGTCAGTCCTGGCTGAAGATGGATCTGCAGTCTCTGTCACAAGCACCATCAACCAAATGTGAACCTCTACCCTCGCTGAGATAGAGAACATTACAGAACAGTAGCTACATCCCTCTAAATAGAACACTGTCTACTGTATTAGAACACAATCTCCTTCTAAATAGGAATAGGATGACAGTCCTGACGGCAAACGAACCAGCTAACACTGCAGCTTTTGGAGTTGTGTACTCTTCACTTGGCTAACAAAACAGTCTTTCTTTCTCTCCTCGCAGTTTTGGGGCAGCGATTTACTCTCCTAGAACAGGCATCATCCTTAACAATGAGCTGGCGGACTTCTGTTTTAGAGCAGAGAGAGTCAGTGCAGGTAGATTAAATGTTTTTAAATTAATGTATCACTTAAGCCTACCTGTCTAACCTCTAACTGGTATTCATGAGGTGACATCTTATTATATAAGTCTATGGGTGATATCTGTGTATATGATTATATCTCATTTCTCACAGGTGAACAACCTCCCTCTTCAATGGCTCCAGCTATACTGAGCTCCAGCTCTGGAAAGAATACCCTTGTAATTGGGGGATCTGGGGGTAGCATGATCACCACCGCCATGGCCCTGGTGAGTCTAGATTACATTTCTACCAGTTTCACAAGTCTGACCGTTCCTTCTCAACCCATTACCTTCTGAAAAACTGAGAAAGGGATCCACAGGGCCTCATCAAATCCATCCACCTCGCTCGCTCTCTCTCACGCTCTCTCTCTCTCTCGCTCTCTTTCTTTCTCTCTCCTTTCAGTCAATCATGAACCACCTTTGGTTGGGGATGAGTTTGAAAGAGGCCATTGCTGCTCCTGTAGTGTTTGTTGATGGCAACAACAACGTGAACTTTGAGCCTGCCTTTGATAAGGTAATTCCCATGTTCGTATCCTCTCAGTAAACCAATGAAAATGACAGCCAAGGTCACTGCAATTGACTGCCTGAGAGCAGTGACCATTTGAGAAATGTAAGGAACTTGTATGTCAGCCCTGTATTAAAGAACATAAATGGTTAAAGAAAAGTTTGATAAATAAAAACATATACCAATTTCAAGAAACATACTCTCCCCAATATTAAGCTGATCCACCTCTAAAAAAGTTATATTTTTTAAATTGTACACTGAGTAAGTGTTGCTTCATCGCAATCAAACCATAACGTGGAATAGGTAAGGATTGCGAGTGGTGCTTGTTTTACCCTAACTAACTGTCTGTCTGTGCTTTCAGTCTGTGATAGAGGCCCTAAAGGTAATTGGGCACAGAGTGACAGACTACCCATACTTCTTCAACGTGGTCAATGCTGTGGCCAAGGAGGACAAATGCATCACAGCCGTGTCAGACGGCAGAAAGCAGGGCAAAGCTGCTGGCTACTGACCAATAGAAAACCAGGACATTAAGAGGTTCCCAGGACCAGGTGTTCCCTTACTCAGGTCTACAGCCAAATAGTGGGCCTCAGTAGATCACTGCAGTAGATCCAAGGGGATCATCATTTTAGTGAGATGTATTTTTATAGTTCATTTATTTGTATATATTAAACCAACAGTCCAAGAGCCTTATTCTAAACCAACAGTCCAAGAGCCTTAAGAAGAATCAAATGTGCCTCTTGACATAATAGTTTGGGCATTTTGGGGGGGGCCTCTCACTTTGGCACTCAAATGGATGGAGTTTCACATTTTACAAAGTACATACAGTACATATTTGTTCTTGAGGACTTACTGCACAGTACACATACAGTATAGTGAGGTCCTGAAGGAACTGACATGGGAACAGAAGGTCAGTACAGCCTGTCAGCCTGTGGTATCATGGGGCTCTTGCTGTGACCACAAGGACCTGTCAGATTCAGGCAGAACATGTAACCACACAATCTTCCAAGTTCATTTATTAGTCCTTCTCTGGAGTGTAGTAGCAAATAGATAGCAAATAGAATCAACATCTGAAATAGCAAGTAAATCGGTTAGAGGGGCTGAATGAATTCTGGTGCGATAGTGATAGTATGCAATCTTGCAAAGCTTTAATGGCACGTATTACCAAAATGTGAAAAGTAATGAGCACTGATGTTGATACTGTGAGAGTACTGTGTTAGCTTTTTATGTATTTAATTGACCTCACTAGGGCCTGTTGTCACAAATGTACAGATTTATATAGGTCCCCTCCAGGTCTATTAAAACTTCAACCAGTGTTAACTTTCAGCAAGTTGTGTCTGAGATGAATACTAATTAGTTCTATTTTTTTCTGTTTGCCCTAAAAGAGGTGAGAACAGCCCCCCCCCCCCCCCCCCCCACCCCGCCCCGACAGAGACAAAGGCAATAGTAATGAGATGTGTTTCAATAGTGGAGCTTATGAATGAGTAATGATCTCCGAAGTGGATCCTCCCAGGCGCTAGATGTGAATTATGAAAACATGCAAATTTGCTACCCAGTGTTAGGTGCTGGTATCTGGTGTTCATGTGGGATAATTTGGAGTAAAGGAGCTCAGTCTTTGGTATGTGGCAGAGTGTTTCATCAGGTTTAGCTGAATGATAGTAAGGCTCTCGTGAATCAGACCATCTCGAACACTCGTGGAAATGCTTGACTAAAGCCTTATTCAACTCTCCAATACAGCATATTCTCTGTCCAGGGCATGCCAAAGCTGTAAAATAGTTGTTAAAAGCTTTGCCTCATAGTTTTGTCTCTTTTGTATCCTGCTCTCCAAAGGTTTAAGTGCTTTGTGGTCCTTTCCCTCCAATAATACAGTGAGAGATGTGGTATGACCCTGTCAGAAGAGACAGTATTGTTGAGGTCATGTCATGAGCGTTTACTGAACTCTTGTTGGTGGGGAATGATTGTTAAAGTCATAAACTGTAGCTCTGCAGCACTTTGACCTTTGTCCATAGTACGTCACATGTCCAAAACATGACGCTAAAGACAATAGACACAGGTTCAATTTTTGCTGACAGACCTTGTCCCTTTTTGTTTGCTATATTTGGTCATAGAGTATATGGTCTATGCTACACATTCACTATATCCCTGATATGGTGCTACTGAGAATAGTTCCAGGTTTGGTTTACATTAGTTTTCTTGTGATCCTCTATGCTATTATGACATAATGGTTTCATGTTTACTGTCCAAGTAACATGCATCAAGTAAACGCATGCAATATATATATATTTTTTTAAAGTGTGGGGAAACAGTTATGTCACACTTAGCCTTACAAGTTAAAAAATGATCATCAATAAATATGTTGTCATGGTATAGGCAATGTGATGCAGAAACGTTGGTGGTTTAGCAAATAGATTTCTGGTAGCTTATGCAGTGCTTTTGGAAAGTATTCAGACCCCTTGACTTTTTCCACATTTCTTAACGTAACAGCCTTGTTTAAAATGTATTAAATTGTTTTTCCCCCCCATCAATCTACACACAATACCCCAATACTGACGAAGCAAAAACAGATTTTTAGAAATGTTTGCAAATGTAAAAACTCAAATATCACATTAGCATAAGTATTCAGTCCCTTTACTCACTATTTTGTTGAAGCTCCTTTGGCAGCGATTACTGCCTTGAGTCTTCGTGGGTATGATGCTACAGTACAAGCTTGGAACACCTGTATTTCTCCCATTCTTCTTTGCAGATCCTCTCAAGCTCTGTTAGGTTGGATGGGGAGTGTCACTGCGCAGCTATTGTCAGGTCTCTCCAGAGATGTTCGATCGGGTTCAAGTCCAGGCTCTGGCAGGGCCCTCAGGGACATTCAGAGACTTATTCCAAAACCGCATTGACTTGGCTGTGTGCTTAGTGTCGTTGTCCAGTTGTAAGGTGAACATTCGCACCAGTCTGAGCCCTCTGGAGCAGGTTTTCATCAAGGATCTCTCTGTACTTTGCTCTGTTCATCTTTCCCTCCATCCTGACTAGTCTCCCAGTCCCTACCGCTGAAAAACATCCCCACAGTATGATGCTGCCACCAACATGCTTCAGCATAGGGATGGTACCAGGTTACCTCCAGATGTGACGCTTGGTATTCAGACCATAGAGTTCAATCTTGGTTTCATCAGACCAGAGAATCTTGTTTCTCAAGGTCTGAGAGTCCTTTCTGTGACTTTTGGCAAACTCCAAGTGCTGCCACGTGCATTTTACTGAGGAGTGGCTTCCGTCTGGACACTACCATAAAGGCCTGATTGGTGGAGTGCTGCAGAGATGGTTGTCCTTCTGGAAGGTTCTCCCATATCCACAGGGGAACTCTGGAGCTCTGTCAGTGACCATTGGGTTCTTGGTAATCTCCCTGACCAACGCCTTTCTCCCCTGATTGCTCAGTTCTTGGTAGAGTCTTGGTGGTTCCAAACTTCTTCCATTTAAGAATGATTGAGGCCACTGTGTTCTTGGGGACCTTCAATACTGCAGAAATGTTTTTGGGACCCTTCCCCAGATCTATACCTCATCACAATCCTGTCTCGGAGCTCTACGGACAATTCCTTCAACCTCATGGCTTTGTTTTTGCTCTGACATGCACTGTCAGCTATGGGACCTTTATATAGACAGGTGTGTGAATTTACCACAGATGGACTCCAATCAAGTTGTAGAAACATCTCAAGGATGACAAATGGAAACAGGATGCACCTGAACTCAATTTCGAGTCTCATAGCAAAGGGTCTGAATACTTATGTAAATATGGTATTTCTGTTGTTTAATATATATATATATATATATATATATAATCAATTTTAGAATAAGGCTGTGGGCGAATCTATTTATTAGTATAGCCTACATGGTGTATTTTACCAACATAAATTAACAAATGGCAAACAAACATTGCACTTTGCAGTCGTATCATGAGAACAATTGAACCATGAAGTAAGCCCACTGTTATTATTTTAAACTTTGTTTCTGTCTTCCTGTGTTTTCATTGTTGGTCAATGCTTATAAGATTGTTGCAGTCTTGTTAACATTACATCATAAAACTGTTATATGGGTATGGCTTGTGAATTATTAATTTTGAACCAATAACATGTCTTCTCAAAAGCAACACAAATAAAATAAAATACATTTTTTTACAGAATATAATATTTGGTTTAAGGCAAACAGTGATTATAATAATCTATTATCTCAAAATGAAAATCCTGACTGAAAATCCATGAAAGATTGCAGTGAAAGAAAAACATTGATATAGTGTTGGCACAGTTACTTTGAATAAGAAAGGACTAAGGTCATACTGTAGGTTGTAAGTCTTTGCTGAGATGACAGGAATCTGAATGTTTTTGGTTTGGTTTGTAATATAGCCTATAGAGTAGGGCCAGGACGATACCAGTATCGCAAAGCGGATTAACTTCTTCAGGAAAACAGCCCTAATGTTGGAAACAAATATCATTATGTTGTCATCCAGAGTCCGATGTATATGTTTTCTATCTACAGCACACAATATTTTACATACAGTACAGCAGGTTTGTAAAGGACCAAAGAGAGATCTGCTTCGTGTATTCATTTTTGCCATGGAAAAAATATTGCGATACTGATATTGTCACAGCCTTATTGTAGAGGTGGCTTTCATCTGAATCAGAAGCCCAATCAGCCAGCCTGTCTGTGGGAGCAGAGGTGTGTGGTTTGCCTCAGTTCGTGGGAGCAGGGGTCTGTGGTTGGTCTCAGTACCCAGCAGCGTAGCCCCATTTCCTGGGGTCGGATTCAGCATGGAGCCGGTCTCCCTGGCGCACCACTGCCTGAACCACAGCCCCTGTGGCTGTCAGGAACTCTGTCTCATGGTTCTTCAAAGCCAGACCTGCCATCACCATCTGTAAGGAAAGCTTACTCATTGTGACACTCCTTTTTATGCACTGTAGAGTATGTGAATTCACTGTCGTCAATCTTCTAACCCACCTCGTCAAACCCGGGCTCTCCCAGTGTGGTGTTAGGACTCAGCTGGTTGTGGATTCTAGGATCTGCCACAGCTTTCTTCAGGTCGTAGTTAAAGTACAGCGTGTTGAGAATCACCTGCAGAATGAACAGCCAACAATTCAGTCACAGACGACAACTTGGTAGAATGCAAAGAAAGTATTAAGAGTACTTTCACACAGCAATGAAACGGCATTGTAGCCTGATGTACCGTGGCAGTTGCCGTGGTGATCTTTGTTCCTCCTGAGCCCCCCACCACCATCTTGACATTGTTGCTCCTCTTGTCAAAGAGAATGACTGGACACATAGAAGACAAGGGCCTCTTACCTGGGGAGAGATAACAAGGCAGTTAGGCCCATCCTTACCCACCACCAAGTACCAATTTCTGCTATTAGAGCCGGGTGGTGAACAGAAAATTGTGGCGTCTGTACAGATGTAGCCCTTACCTGGTCTGATGAAGTTGTTTGGTGAAGGAGGCACTCCAAAGCCATTGGTGATGAGAGGGGAGCTGAAGTCATCCATCTCATTGTTGAGGAGGATTCCTGTAGATTGTGACATGACTTTGGAGCCAAAACTAAGGAGGAAATAGAAAAGAATGATAATGAGGACTAGCTCCAGTTCATTTTTCTAATCAAATGTTTAATTGGGACATGATTCCTACAATTGATTGATGGTGCTGGTGGCTGCCACTGCACTCCCGTCCTCTGCCACCACAGACACATGTGTTGTCCCGTGGTTCTCGGGGACAAAGTACTCTGGCTCATAGTAGTTCATGTGATGGGTGGTATCATCTGTAATCTTCTGACGGAGGGCATCGGCAAAGTAATCTGAGGTCATGTTGCGGATGAACTGAAGAGGCGAGGGGACAAGAGAATGAGTCTCAAATGAATGCCCAATAATAAAACGAACCATTTAGAACAGTCTAGAATGATGAAGCTGTACTGGTTTGCATTTACAGAAATTCCAACATAGCACCTGTACAAATAGTCTCTTGGTAGACAGAAGTTAATTTCAATCAATAATCCAATCAACTCTCTTATATGAGCATATTTAATAAAAGGGCTTACCAAGAAAACAGGATTTCAATGTTGCTTCATCTATGATCAGGCTATTAGCTGGCCAAATGTAGGATACATTAAAAGTGCAATACTTTTAATATAACCATGTGTTAGTGTGGGTTTTCAGTGAATTTATGTAAATCACGAAGCTCATCTGTATTTCCTTTGGTGCAGGAATAGGGGTTAAACTATGATTTTTCATTATCCTCGTTTCCATAATGTTGCCATGATTGTTTGTGTCTCTCTGCCGCTGTTTTCACAGACACCCAAATATCACCTTTGTTTATTTTGATATGGGCCTATTAATCAACGAGACACCTGATATTTGTTACTATTATTCTGTGTTATTATTAGCCATTGACACTGTTATTGTTTAATTTCACATGGTTGTGTCTCAATCGGCCACTCGGCTAAAAATAGGAGTTGAGTGCAATTGTTAGGTCAGTCACCTGTAACTGCTCATCCAATGGATTAAAGCTGAGAAAAATAAATCCCTGCCTTTTTTTGTTGAGTGCTCCAACTCCTTTCTACTTCAAATTATTCCTTCTGTAAGTTTTTCTTGGCAAGCCCTTTTGTTGGATTTTTTGACATTGTTACCAAGCATCCCTCTTACCTTTATTTATTTGCTGTAGCTCGGAGGCCTACCTGAAATCATATCCATATTAACTGTCTCCAATGAACATGAACTTATTGACCCAGGACATTCCAACACATACAGTACTATGAGCCGTTGATTGAATATGATCAGTAAGTGATTGAGAGTACTATTGAATATAAACTCTGGGGAAGATGGGGGTGAGACTTACATCAGAGATATTGAGGAAGTTTGGATCTCCCAGCATGCTTCGCTTGGCGTAAGCAAATCGGAAGGCCTCAACCATGCGGTGGTACGTGAGGATCTTCTTCTCAGTGCTGGAGACACTGTCTGAGGTGAGGTTGTATCCTGAAAACAGTAACCAGTTCAACCATAGCCACCATCTTTACATTTATTAAACAATAATAGAGTACGTTCAATTTGATCAGGTGAAGTTGACATTCAAAGGGTTTTACTCTCGATATAAAAGTTCTGTTCATTCTGTTTCCCTATTCCAGACTCTCAGTGTTAGAACTGTTTTAGCTCACAGCCATAGAGGAGGAGAGGATGGGAAAAAACGAAAGAGAACTGTAACCAAATGGAATTGTTTGATGAATTTCAGCTGACAGGCCGTAGCAGAAGTCATGGTGAACTGTCAGGATGAAGGGCTTGAGCGGGCCCTGGCATGCCAGTGTTATGTGATTCCCCCACCACTCGTCTGTGTCCAATTAGAGGTAAATTGGTCAGATTAGTGTTTGCGGTAGAGGCAGAGAGCCACTGTAAGTGGGGCGGCCAGGCAGAGGAGTCACAGGAAGAGACGGTTTAGTTTAATTAGGTAGTTTAAATACTCTGGAATAAAGTTTCCATCTAATCCCCTGACAGACACTGCCATATTATATAGCTACTGTACTGGGAACCAGCAGAGAGAGGGAGTCTGGAGGAAGTACTCTATTGACTAGATATCCAATAGACCCCGGGCATTAATGTGAAGCTGAAACAGAGCTGGGGAGGAGAAGAGGAGATGTATTTTTACACCCCAATTACTGGTCAGTCAGCAGCACCACCACCGAACAGAAGGTGGTTATCTATCTGAATATGCATGGTCAAAGAGACATGGAGCATACAGTAGCGGGATGAGATAGACCAGGGCTGCTATAATGGTAATGAACAGTTCAGCATCATTTTCCGCAGTTAACAGTGCTGACGGAGCACCAGGCCTGCAGAGCAGAGTGCCTCTGGTGTGATGGCTCAGAAAACAATTATCTTTGGTTCTTAATTACTCCTATCTGGAGCAGCTGCCACATCTCTAATACATTTGTACTGTAGCACAAGAGTGACAGGCTGTCCAAATGTGACTCAAATATTTTTCCAAACTTCCTTAAATAGAACAGCCACAGTTTGATGTTGAATTACAACTCTGTGTCATCAGGTTGAAGACTTACCATCCAGGATGTTGAGCATGAGGGACAGGACAGGGCCACTGGCTGGGGCGTTGGGCACATACATGATGTACTCCCCCACATTAGAATTGAGAGGACTCTCGTCCAAAAAAGGCTTGTAGTTCTTTAGGTCATCCAGTGTGATGATACCATCTGAAACACATACCGGTAAACAGGCAATAACACACTGTTTCTGTTAAGATGTTCAGCCAGCAGACCCTGAATGAAATTCAATCAAAATTGCGGTTTGTTAATATTTGGTAGACATAAGGGAGAAGCCAACCTGCTGACTGAATGTCCCTCACAAGGTTCTCTGCCAGTGGGCCTTCGTAAAAAGCATTAGGCCCCTGACTGGCTATTGTTTCATAGGTTTCAGCAAGTTTAGTAAAGGTGATGGTGTCGTTTTCCTTCAGGATGGCACCATTTTTGTCACAAAACACCTCACTTAAAGAGAGACCAAAAACAGAGATGTCAGAGACAACATATGAGACACTGAGCTCTCATGTTTGGGAATAAGGGCAAAAATCATCTTAAAAGGGGAGTATCTCCTCATGTCAAAACTTGACCCTCTGTACAGTAACTCAGATCACCACTCCATATTATGTCTCCCTTCTAGGCATTCTTACCATAAAGCTGTGTCACTAGTGATGGTTTTTCTGTTCTTGGAGATAGCAGTGGCCAATGCCCTGCCCAAAGGAAAGCCCTTCCGTGCCAACTGGATTGCAGGCTGGAACAGCTCTCTCCATGGCAATTTTCCATGGCGATCGTGTGCCAGCTCGTACCCACGGATCTCCCCTGGTATGGCGATGGACAACC
This sequence comes from Oncorhynchus masou masou, assembly GCF_036934945.1. Taxonomy (NCBI): domain Eukaryota; kingdom Metazoa; phylum Chordata; class Actinopteri; order Salmoniformes; family Salmonidae; genus Oncorhynchus; species Oncorhynchus masou. The sequence goes on along the minus strand of NC_088239.1, from coordinate 51,913,335 downwards.
CTCCTGCCAAACGTTATTGCCAAACATTACTGCCAAACGTTCCTGTACAACTCATATCTCTGTATCTTTGACTCTTATCGCAAGGCCATCACTCATTGTAAACGTACGCCTTTCATCCATTTTCTGGTGTTAGGTAACTGGTAAAACATTACCTTTCTTGGCTAACTGAGTGCTATTCCCAAACATGTCCTCTGTCGCGGTGGCTGGAGCCGTCTCCCTGGAATCAATGGTCTCTACCTTTCCTTTTGAAGGAAGTCAAAATCATCTTTTGAACATCACACCAAGGTTTTACATTTCCTGTTTTTAGTTCAGGCGTCATTGTTGGAATTGTTGACATCAATAAAGATAAATATGGTGTAGTATTAAGTCAAGGATTAGGGCTCTGACTGTACCAGTTTTGGCATCATAGATAGTGAAGAAGAGTCCTCCACCAATGCCCATGCTGTGGGCGTTCATCAGCCCAACACACAGCAAGGCAGCAATAGATGCATCCACTGCAGAGCCACCTTTTTGCAATGTGTCTCTGAGATTTACAGACACACCCACGCAGAAATAAGTTTATATTCAGTGGCCCTAATTTGCATACAAATGCACTAGTTCATAAAGAAACAGCAGGCAGTTTACACAGACAAAATGAATAATCATGACAAAATGGGAAGGATTTGAGATGACGGATGAACATAAATAGACTCAGAAGCAGGAGCATATTTGTATGTTCAGACCAAGAAAAACTTATTAGGCCTGCTTGGAACAGCATGCTTTGAAACCGGTATCTTTGTGTCTGGATGTCTACAAAAAAACATTTCAATGAGTCATTTGTTGGTGTGGAAATGTATGAGACTGGTACTGTATATACTGTATGAGTTTGCGTGAGAGTCTTACCTGCCGATTTCTGAGCATGGGCCAGCATCAGCTGCCACGGCAGCCCTGGAGTAGGAATGGTCATTTGAGGTCGACCTGCTCCCCAGCCCAAAGAACACACCCACGAAGGTGCTCACGGCAGCCACCAGCAGCACCACCAGACCCACCACTATGGACTTCTGGACCATCTTTCTGTCAGGGAAACACAGGACATCATATTACAGTCAATCTCAAATGAAGGGAGTTATATAAACACATAGAAACACCCACACACAAAAGTACTCTCAAAATTGCAAAACACATGAGCAAAGGCAAAAGACAGTGCATCACAATTGTACAGTGTGAGTTGCTGGTCAATTCTTACATTCTGTTCAGATATGAAACCATGCCATTACTACTCACCTCACTCCTCACTGACACAAATGACTGATGACTGGCTAAAATTAATTTATAATAATACGATTGTGGTAGCTTTTTTGTTGGATTTCAGTGCAGCTTTTGATATTATTGATAATATCCTATTGCTGAAAACATGTAAGTGTTATGGATTTACATCCTCTGCCTTATCATGGATTGAGAGTTAACTATCTAACAGAGCACATAGGGTTTTCGTTAATGGAAGCCTCTAATGCAATTACAGTTGAGTGTGGTGTACCTCATGGCAGCAGGCTTGGGCCATTATTGTTTTTCTGTTTTTACTAATGACTTTCCACTGACCTTGAATAAAGCCAGTGTGTCTATGTACACTGACAACTTAACAGCATACATGTCGGCTGCGACATTAAAATAAATAACTGACACTAACTAGCAATAGGCTGGTGCTAAAAATATTTGAAAAAGCAACGTTTTTGGATCAAATCACTCACCCAAACCTAAACCTCTAGAAATATATCTAGATATATTATTGAATAATGTGGTGATTGAGCAAGTTGAGGAGACTAAACTGCTGGGTGTAACCCTAGATAACAAGATGTCATATAGACTCAATGGTTGCTAAAATGAAAAGAGATCTGTCCATGATAAGGCTCGCTTTGCTTTCTTCACATCTCAGTCAAACTATTTTTGTCGCACCTGGCCTACTGCCCAGTTGTATGGTCAGGTGTGGCAAAGAAGGACATAGGCAAACTGCAGTTGATCCAGAACAGAGCAGCAGGTATTGCACTTAGATGTAGTAACATGAGAGCGAATGTCAGTAGCATGCATGTCAATCTCTCCTGGCTCAAAGTTGAGGAGAGATTGACTGCCTCACTTTTGCTCTTTGTGCGACGTGTTGATATGTTGAAGGCACCAATCTGTCTGTTCAAGTAGTTGGCACACAGTTCGGACACTCATCTGTACCACACAAAACATACAACCAGAGGTCTCTTCAAAGACCCCAGGTCCAGAACAGAGGCTGGAAAACGCACCGTATTAAATAAAGCCATAACTACATGAAACTCTCTGCCACCCGAGATAACTTAAGCAAGCATTAAAACCAGATTCAAAAACAGATAAAATAACTCCCCATCGGTACGATGGGGACTGTGAAGAGACACAGATACTTTTATGTATTTTGTGTTCTATCATGTATTATAATAATGTGTGATACTTGGTTGTCTTACCTGGCTCTCTTGAGATGGGAGAATCTGCTAAATGACTAAATTGTGATGTAAATGTAGTGCAATGTACAGTCATCTATTTCATTTGTTTTGTTTTGAGTTCTGTTTGCCTCGGCAGCAGCTAATTAGAGATCCTAATAAATAGTACTAATACTACTACTACTCAACAGTGTCCTAACCTTATCTAGAGAGTACACACAATAGTACTCCTTTCAGTATATCAACCCAACAAGATACACTTTTCCCCTAACTACACTGAACAAAAATATAAACGCAGCATGTAAAGTGTTGGTCCCATGTATCATGATCTGAAATAAAAGATGCTATAAATGTTCAATGCACAAATGTATTTACATCCCTGTTAGTGAGCATTTCTCCTTTACCAACATAATCCATCTACCTGACAGGTGTGGTATATCAAGAAGCTTATTAAACAGCATGATCATTACACAGGTGCACCTTGTGCCAGGGACAATAAAAGGCCACTCTAAAATTTGCAGTTTTGTAACACAACATAATGCCACAGATGTCTCAAGTTTTGAGGGCGTGTGTAATTGGCATGCTGACTGTCACGCCTTGGTCTTAGTATTTTGTGTTTTAGTTAATTAGTTGGTCAGGCCAGGGTGTGACATGGGTTTATGTTATTGTGTTGTCATATTGGGGTTTTTGTAGGCATTGGGATTGTGGTTGATTAGGGGTGTGTTTAGTTTAGGTTTGGCTGCCTGAGGCGGTTCTCAATCAGAGTCAGGTGATTCTTGTTGTCTCTGATGGGGAACCGTATTTAGGTAGCCTGGGTTTCACTGTGTATTTTGTGGGTGATTGTTCCTGTCTCTGTGTAGTTTCACCAGATAGGCTGTAATTAGGTTTCACGTTCCGTTTTGTTGTTTTGTATTTGTCTCAGTTATTTCATGTACCGCGATTCATTCATTAAAGACATGAGTAACCACCACGCTGCATTTCGGTCCGACTTTCTTTCGACAAACGAAGAACGCCGTTACAGAATCACCCACCACACACGGACCGAGCAGCGTGTTAACAGGCAGGAGCCACAGGAGAGGCAACAGAAGCAGCTTCAGTGGGAGAGGCTGCACCACTTGGAGAATTGGACATGGGAGGAAGAACTGGAAGGAAAAGGACCCTGGGCTCAGCCTGGTGAATATCGCCGCCCCAAGGAGGAACTAGAGGTGGCTAAAGCGGAGAGGCGCTGGTATGAGGAGGCAGCACGGCGACGTGGATGGAAGCCCGGGAATAAGCCCCAAAAATTTATTGGGGGAGGCTTACAGGGAGTATGGCTACGCCAGGTAAGAGACCTGCGCAAACTCCCTGTGCTTACCGGGGGGCTAGAGAGACCGGGCAGGCACCGTGTTATGCAGTGGTGCACACGGTGTCCCCAGTGCGGGTGCATTGCCCGGTGCGGTATATTTCAGCTCCGCGTATCGGCCGGGCTAGATTGAGCGTCGAGCCAAATGCCATGAAGCCGGCTCTACGCATCTGGTCCCCAGTGCGTCTCCTTGGGCCGGCTTACATGGCACCAGCCTTGCGCTCGGTGTCTCCGGTTTGCCTACATAGCCCAGTGCGGGCTATTCCACCTCGCCGCACTGGCAGGGCGACCGAGAGTATTCAACCGGGTAAGGTTGGGCAGGCTCGGTGCTCAAGAGCTCCAGTGCGCCTGCACGGTCCGGTCTATCCAGTACCACCTCCACACCCCAGCCCTCCGGTAGCAGCTCCCCGCACCAGGCTTCCTGTGCGTGTCCTCGGCCCAATACCACCAGTGCCAGCACCACGCATCAGGCCTACAGTGCGCCTCGCCTCTCCTGCGCTATTGGAGCCTTTCTCCTCTCCTGCGCTGCCGGAGCCTCCCGCCTGTTCAGCGCTTCTAGAGCCTTCCTCATCTACATTGCTGCTGGAGTCTCCTGTCTGTTCAGCGCTATCAGAGCCTTTCTCCTCTCCTACGCTGTCAGAGTGTCCCGCCTGTTCAGCGCTTCTAGAGCCTTCCTCCTCTACAGCGCAGCCGGAGCCTCCTGCCTGTTCGGAGCAGCCTGAGCTGCCAGTCTGCATGGAGCAGTCAGAGCTGCCAGTCTGCATGGAGCAGCCAGAGCTGCCAGTCTGCATGGAGCAGCCAGAGCTGCCAGTCTGCATGGAGCTGCCAGTCTGCATGGAGCTGCCAGTCTGCATGGAGCAGCCAGAGCTGCCAGTCTGCATGGAGCAGCCAGAGCTGCCAGTCTGCATGGAGCTGCCAGTCTGCATGGAGCTGCCAGTCTGCAAGGAGCTTCCAGTCTGCAGGGAGCTGCCAGTCTGCAAGGAGCTGCCAGTCTGCAAGGAACTGCCAGTCTGCAAGGAGCTGCTAGTCTGCAAGAAGCCGCCAGAGCTGTCAATCTGCATGGAGCAGCCAGAGCCGCCAGTCAGCATGGAGCAGCCAGAGCCATCAGTCAGCATAAAGCAGCCGGAGCCGTCAGTCTGCCAGGATCCGCCAGTCAGCCAGACTCTTCCAGATCTGCCAGTCAGCCAGACTCTTCCAGATCTGCCAGTCGGCCAGACTCTTCCAGATCTGCCAGTCAGCCAGACTCTTCCAGATCTGCCAGTCAGCCAGACTCTTCCAGATCCGCCAGTCAGCCAGACTCTTCCAGATCTGTCAGTCAACCAGACTCTTCCAGATTTGCTAGTCAACCAGACTCTTCCAGATCCGCCAGTCAGCCAGGATCTTCCAGATCTGCTAGTCAACCAGACTCTTCCAGATCTGCTAGTCAACCACTCTTCCAGATCTGCTAGTCAACCAGACTCTTCCAGATCCGCCAGTCAGCCAGGATCTGCCAGAACTGCCAGCCAGCCAGGATCTGCCAGATTCAACTGCCTGGCTGGGCTTCCTCTCAGTGCTGGGCTGCCCCTCAGTCCTGAGCTTCCCCTCAGTCCCGAGCTTCCCCTCAATCCCGAGCTGCTTCAGTCCCGAGCTGCCCCTCAGCCCCGAGCTGCCCCTCAGTCATGAGCTACTCCTCAGTTCAGTGGGGTTCTGGGTGAGGACTATTAGGCCATGGCCGGCGGCGAGGGTGAATTATCCCAGGACGCGAAGGGGAGGAACTATGACATTTAAAAGGACTCTCAGACCATGAGAAACAAGATTCTCATGTCTGATGACACCAAAATTGACCAATTTTCCTTACTGACAAGTGTCACATCTGGACGAAACCTGGCACCATCCCTAAGGTGAAGCTTGGTGGTGGTAGAATCATGATGTGGTGATGTTTTTCAGAGGAAGGGACTAGGAGTCTAGTCAGGATCGAGGTAAAGATAAACGAAGCAAAGTAGAGAGATCCTTGATTGAAACCTGCTCCAGAGCACTCAGGACCTCAGACTGGGGCGAAGGTTCACCTTCCAACAGGGCAACGACACTAAACACACAGACAAGACAGCGCAGGAGTGGCTTTAGAACAAGTCTCTGAATGTCTTTGAGGGACCCAGCCAGAGCCCGGACCTGAACCCGAACGCTCCCGATGCAACCTGACAGAGCTTGAGAGGATCTGCAAATAAGAATGGGAGAACCTCCCCAAATACAGGTGTGCCAATCTTGTAGCATCATACCCAAGACTCTAGGCTGTAATTGCTGCCAAAGGTGCTTCAACAAAGTACTTAGTAAAGGGTCTGAATACTTATGTAAATGTAATATTTCCGTTTTTTTATTTTTTTTATTTACATTTGCCACCATTGCTAAAAACCTGTGTTTTCATTTGTCATTATGGGTTATTGTGTAGATTGAAGAGGGGGGGAAACGATTTAATCAATTTCAGAATAAGGCTGTAACGTAACAAAATGTGGAAAAAGTCAAGGGGTCTGAATAATTTTGGAATGCACTGTACAGTACTGCATAGAGCTGCAACAATTTCTTGACAGCAGCAACTTCTTGATTTTAGGAATCTTTACTTTAGTATCCGAAACCATCTCCAAATGAATTTCCTGGTGTTCCATAAGTCAAAATCTTATAGTCCCCCTTTGACACTCTTTCCATGACGAAGACTGACCAGGTGAAAGCTATGATCCCTTATTGATGTCGCTTGTTAAATCCACTTCAAACACTGCAGATGAAGGGGACAAGACAGATTAAAGAAGTATTTTCAAGCCTTTAGACAATTGAGACATGGATTGTGTATGCGTGTCATTCAGAGGGGGATAAAGATGTAAGCACCTTTGAACAGGGTATGGTAGTAGGTGCCAGGCACATTGGTTTGATTGTGTCAAGAACTGCAACGCTTTTGGGGTTTTCAATCTCAACAGTTTCCCATGTGCATCTAGAATGGTCCACCATCCAAAGGACATCCAGGCAACTTGACACAACTGTGGGAAGTATTGGAGTCAACATAGGCCAGCATCCCTGTGGAACGCTTTCAACACCTTGAGAGTTCATGCCCCGACAAATTGAGGAAGGTGTTTTGTACACTTTGTGTAAGTAATAACAGCAGAGCGAATAAGTAGGCCAAATTAAAATGAGGAAAAAACAGGCACTCTTCAAGTGTGACTATTTCAAATGAACTAGTCATACCCCACACTATACAAGACTGACCAAGAGATTACATTTGTTTTTAAATAAGAAAAGCTTTGTTCTGTGCCCATTCAGTAACACATCTATTTCTTGGTGTGGTTTATTGTGTTTCTCTTTGTGTTTGAAGAAGCACTTTTGAATTGCGAATAAAAAATGTTTTATTGATTTATATTATTTGAATTAGCAGCATATGATAAGCAACATGTGATAAGCATTTTTCTTTATTTTTTAATTTTTAAGCAACATGTAATAAACAACATTTATGGTGAATGTCTGTGTCTGTGTTGAATACAGAGCAGATTTGATACTTTAACAACAACAGTCGATGAAAATGATCTGCTCTTTATCGCTGTGTCACATTCATCGGTAGATACTAGCACCAGGTGTAGGTGAGTTACTGTTGAATGTAGAATGATAAATTCACATACAGACACATCTCAGCTTCAGTGGGCAACAGTGAACAGTCACCCACGCACCAAACTGCCCATTTAGTGTTGCCAAAAGATATGACCCGTTCTAGCTGACCATAACTCTCTCACCATTGCACATGATCACAACTCACATACACAACCCCCATCGTTAAATACTGTCATCTGCAATGCTTTAAATAACATAGAAACACATTATGTTTTTATTTGACAAATGTCATATCATAAGCTACCAATTACCCATCATTGTTAAGGAAGAATATTTCCACTGAGATGCAGACTTTTTACAAGGACTGACTGACACTATTAGCTATTTAGTTAAGGACATTTGGTAAATATATAAACACTGAATCATTTATTGACTTGACTGTTTCCCAGTAACAGAGAGACCTGTTAATTGTTAGAAAAGCGCAGATGTGTTGCCTGCATCAAACCCTACCTCACTGCAGAACTGTAGCTACAATATATGTGAGCACACTGTAATGCAGCACATCCCTCTCTGTGAAGCGTGTGCTGCCTGCAGCCAACAAAATTAAACCAGCAACACAAAAGACTGGAATTTCTCAGCCAGATAATACCTCCCTTCACTGCTATGTATTTACTGCCATGCAAATTCCTCAGCCTTCAAAGCAACAGCGTTCAACGCGTGTAACATCTCTGGACACTTCCTTTAGCTTATGTGGCACAGGTGCAGTTGATGAAAATACACAAACCAATCAGACTGAGTTATTCCCTGTCCTCACTCTTTATAGCATTTTTGTTGTTGTTGTTGCCACGATTGAGCCATCCATCACCCAAATAGTAAAAGATCAGATCCTTCTCTTACCTTGGTGTCTCTCAGGCCTCTGGAACAGACTGGTTGACAGTGGGTTTCTCACAGTCCTCTGAGCAAGTTTGAGCAGTACATAGCACCATGTAGGCAATAGCTCTCAATGTGTAACTATTACAATGCCATTAAACATTAACCTACGCCTCCATAAAAGCACCTCATCGGTGGTACTGTGGCAAAAGCAGACAAGAACACTCAGAAAACAAAAATAAGACCCACCTCTCTTATGAGGGAATTCATGTACAAATTAACATCAACATGAAACCATCTATGATGCCGTTTTGTTGCCCCAGATACTGGATATCTGACCAATGGGACAAATTATCTCTTTAACAAATAGACTGCTCTTGTGCTTGGCTACACACATGAAAGATTAACCACATGAAGCAAAATGGTTGTTGGAGATGAATTCAAACAGGTTAACTGCCATGATTTGAATGTTTAATGTGCTTCTAGAAGCTCTATCTTTTAGCACATTACCAATGCAGCATTCTACCACATGAAAAGGTATAGCAGTGTGGTACACTGCCTGTAGATCTCTTCTCTTGTAGTCTTTTCTGAGAACAACACAGCTGGATTGGTTTTAATGTTTAAGTTCAATGGGTGCAACAAAGGTTGAGATGGTATAAAAATCTTTAATAACACTCCTTTATTGCTGAGTTTTATAGATTCTTCATTTTTTAAATTTGAGAATGACATAACATCACCTCATTTCACAACAGAATTGTGGTTTTATTTCTTCTTGACACATAGAATATATTATACAGTAACTGCATAATTTAATTTCTCTTCAGGTTTAACTCGCCTATTAAATGTGAATACCAATAGTTAGTTAAATTCTTTTACTTTTACATATTGACTGCATGGGAGTCTCATTACCAGCCTGATTCACGTCTCATAATAAACATTAATTTATATTATGTGAGTATGTAATACTCTGGAAATATCCATATAGCTAAATAAAAAAGTTGGTGAGAAAGAGAGTGAGATAGAGAGAGAGAAAGAATCTGAAAAAAGTCTGCATTGTAGGTCTGCAAGACAATATATAAAAAACGGAGAACGGAGAATGGAGTGGAAGACACGTTTCCTTTATATTGTATGTTTTGTATGCATTGTTGTACTGTATAAACAAAACAAAAACATCTACATTGATTAGCCTATGTGATAATATGGACTATGATAATTAATATCACAATTTTACATTCCTGCACTCTAAAAAATGCTGGGTTAAATATAACCCAATTTGGGTTATTTGGTAACCCAGCGCTGGGTAAATTATGGACAGAACACAAGCTGGTTATTTTTACGTGTTGGGGTTGCTTGGATTACCCAAACGGTTAATTTAACCAACAGTTTTTATTTACCATCAGTTGGGTCGACCCAGCAGCTAGGTCTTTTTTAATGTAATCAATCTGTTATATCAGGGGGCGTGGCCTAGTAGGGGCGTGGCTTTCACATTATTATTTTTGGCCACCCGTAAGAGTAAATGTCAGTCCTGTTCATCATTTTAAAGGTGCTACACCTAGAATCTCTCTTAATTTCTCCCCTATGTGGAAGCTAGGTGAATTTCAACAGCACTAGGCTACTTTCAAAACAAATCTCCCCCTATTCCGCATCCTATTACCCCGTAACATGGTGGAGACTCGTGCTTGAGCCTTTTACTTTCGGTTTTGTTCCACCAGCTTCAAGAACCTGTTAAAACTATATTTGTTGTTATTGAAAATATATTTCACAGCAATTTAGATGATTCAATGATTCCCTACACTATTCAATTATTGTTTTCTCACCAGGAAATTAGTGATTTCTACATTGGCCACTCAACCTAATTTCCACTGGATAGCACAGCCACAAAGTCAAAACAGCTTTTCCATTTTGACAACAGATGCCGCGCCGGCGAATATCACACCCAATCACAACACTGGCAGGTAAGTAATACCGTGAAATACTATAATTCCACTGTTACTGCAGATATATTATGGACATTTTTTCTGAAAATACAATGCAAAATTGAATATATCCTATAAGTAGCACCTTTAAGTTTGTACACTGCAAATTTCAATTTTCCTTAGATATTTGTGCACGTTGCATATTATAATATAACATTCATAACAATATTATTTACATATCCCACCACTGGGATATGCATAGGCTCCTTGGGCCCGATTCAGAACTGGAAACGTAGCGCATTTCCTATTCACGTCTTTCCTATGCACTTCCCAGTAGTTGGTATTCAGACTTAACTTAACTGATTTTCTTGTGGAGTTTTTATTCAATAGGGTTTTCACTACATTTATCTAAAGCCATCCATTTGAATTTGGTGTACCTTTAATTAGAATTTTCTCACCAGACTCACTAGAATATAGGGAGAGAACGGTTCAGAATACAAGGTGAAAGAAAACAGTGAAAGAAAGCCATCTAAATATATGCATATTTGTCTCTGTTAAAGAATTTCAGATTTAAAATATTCCGATCTTGTAGATTATTTGGGCAAATTTCAGGGTTAGGAAAGTATGTATGAATCATAAAATAATTGTTTGGAAAGCCTTTGCGCATGACATATATTGATGAATCAAATATATTGATGAATCAAATATCCAGTTGTTTGATTCATCTTGAAAGTTGCCATATTCAAGTTCAATCCATTAAATATTGTAAGGTGAAAAAAGGAGTACACTGGGGGTTTATAACCATAGTCCTATAAATCTGGTGTCCTGTGTAATCTTATGTATGCTCCCTCTAATTCTCCCATCTCTCTCTCTCTCTCCTGGAGGACCTGAGCCCCAGGACCATGCTTCAGGACGACCTGGCCTGACAACTCTTGGCTGTCCCCGTCCCAAGTCCACCTGGTCATGCTGCTTTCTGCTGTTCGAAACCTGCTGTTTCGACCCTCACTCTCTCTCTCTTCTCCCCCGCACCTGCTGTCTCGACCTCTGAATGCTCAGTTATGAAAAGCCAACTGACATTTATTCCTGAGGTGCTGCCCTGTCGCACCCTCTATAAGCGCTGTGATTATTATTTGACCCTGCTGGTCATCTATGAACGTTTGAACATCTAGAAGAACAATCTGGCCTTAATGGCCATGTACTCTTATACTCTCCCACCCGGCACAGCCAGAAGAGGATTGACATGTACACTACCGTTCAAAAGTTTTAAAACACCTACACACCTATGCTTTTCCTTCACTCTGTGGTCAGAATCATTCTAAACCATCTCAATTTGGTTGAGGTCAGGGAATTGTGGAGGCCAGGTCATCTGAACTCCAGGTCATCTGCGCTCCATCACTCTCCTTCTTGGCAAAATAGCCCTTACACAGCCTGGAGGTGGGATATCACTGGATGGGATATCACTCCAGAATGCTGTGGTAGCCATGCTGGTTATGTGTGCCTTGAATTCTAAATAAATCACAGACAGTGTCACCAGTAAAGCACCCCCAGTCCATAACACCTCCTCCTCCATGCGTCACGGTGGGAAATTCACACCAACCCAAAATCTCAAATTTGGACTCCAGACCAAAGGATACATTTCCTCCGGTCTAATGTCCATTGCTCGTGTTACTTGGCTCAAGCAAGTCTCTTCTTATTATTGGTGTCCTTTAGTAGTGTTTTCTTTGCAGAACTCAACCATGAAGGCCTGATTCACAAGGTCTCCTCTGAACAGTTGATGTTGAGATGTGTCTGTTACTTGAACTTATTTTTGGTTGCAATTTCTGAGGCTGGTAACTCTAATGAACTTTTCCTCTGCAGCAGAGGTAACTCTGGGTCTTCCATTCCTGTGGCGGTCCTCTTGAGAGACAGTTTCATCATAGTGCTTAATGGTTTTTGGGACCTTCTTGTCTTAAAGTAATGATGGACTGTCATTTCTCTTTGCTTATTTGAGCTTTTCTTGCTATAATGAAGCTGATTGAGAGAATGCCAAGAGTGTGAAAAGCTGGCATCACGGCAAAGGGTAGATATTTGAAGAATCTCAAATATAGCATTTATTTTGATTTGTTTAACACTTTTTTGGTTACTACATGATTCCATATGTTATTTCATAGTTTTGATGTCTCACTATTATTCTACAATGTAGAAAATAGTCAAATAAAGAAACCCTTGAAAGAGTAGGTGTTCTAAAAGTTTTGACCAGTAGCGTATCTAAAACCCCAGAGAGCAAGCAATGCAAATGTAGAAGCACGGTGGCAAGGAAAAACTCCCTAGAAAGGCAGGAACCTAGGAAGAAATGTAGAGAGGAATCAGGCTCTGAAGTCAACCCTCAGGGCCTGGTTCCACTCTATGTTACTTACTCCCTAGGTTCTGTCAATTCCAGGGAGTTTTTCCGAGACACCATGCTTCTGCATTGCTTGCTCTCTGGGGTTTTAGGTTCGGTTTCTGTTTAAGCACTTTGTGACAGCTGCTGATTTAAAAACGGCTTTATAATACATTGGATTGATTGGTTGATTGAGGACCCCCTACTGGTGAAATAGTCATGATTCCACAAGCCTCTCGTTCACATGTCATTCCCCATAAAGGGCTTATTGGAGCTGTCATTTGTGATTGAGACTTGTAAAAGCATGCTTTAAACAATGTACATTTGTTGATTGCTAGGCCTACAAATATGATTATTTCTTGGTACATTTGACGAGACTGTGAACGACTCTTGGCGGAATGCATTGCTTGACTGCTGTGAGGGTGATAAGCACAAAATCATTGGTGAACCGCAGCACCCCAAACAATTTGTTCTCGAGTTTGCGTTTGTTGAGCAAAGGCTGTGTAGGTTTAGGTTCTACAAAGCTGTGTCCATCATAATAACATTCAATAATCAATTAATTGCCTTCATTCTTGCACAATGCGATCAATTATCAACCCAGAGCTTGAAGAAGTATCATGTGCAAATATTGAACAATCCAGGTAATGAATTTAGAGGTTTAACCAGAAAGACTCACAGTTGTAATTGATGCCAAAGGTGATTCTAACATGCATTATGAACTGGGTGGTTCGAGCCCTGAATGCTAATTGGCTGACAGCCGTGACATATCAGACTGTATACCACGGGTATGACAAAACAATTTTGTTACTGCTCTAATTACATTGGTAAACAGTTTATAATAGCAATAAGGCACCTCTGTGGTTTATGGTATATGGCCAATATACCACGGCTAAGGGCTGTATCCAGGCACTCCGCATTGGGTCGTGCCTAAAGAACAGGCATTAGCCGTGGTATACTGGCCTTATACCATTATTGCTTGATTGACTCAGGGGTGTGCATACCTATGCAAATTAGATATTTCTGTATTTCATTTTCAATACATTTGCAAAAATGTCTAAAAACATGTTTTCACTTTGTCATTATAGGGTATTGTTGAATAAGATCGAATACATTTTTAATTCAGGCTGTAACACAACAGAATGTGGAATAAGTCAAGGGGTATGAATACTTTCTGAAGGATATGTCTGACAAGACAGTTGACCGTCAGAGCGCGTCTCCACAGAGGAGCAAGTATAGACATGGACAGGTTACCTGACAACATCACGAAAATGATGAGTGTGCTGCAATGGGTGTTGTTGTGATTCTGGATGGCCAGATAGCTACTGTAGCAACAATGCCAAGAAACTGCCATACAGGGAATCGTAGGAAGCTCGTTTCAGCAAGTTTTTATCTCGTCTTGATACCATGTCTTATTTTGAGGTGTTTTGTACGTGATAATATGGCAAAAATTCGCTAGCTAGCTAACCAACAACTGTAAGGATGTATTTGAGACAAGTTCTCATTGTGCAAATTAATTTATGTTTTCAATAAACATTGGCGACGAAGTAGTTTACATATTGTCAACAATCTAAGCCAATTATGTATGTTTTGTACCCATAGTTGCGCACGCATCGTTTTTGTTGCTAAACAACCTGTCAATTAATCCTGCTCTAGAATTCATTGCAGCCAAGCAGGTCAAACAAAGGACTGAACGAGTCCCTCGGAAAACCGAATCAAGCCTCTCAGTCACTAAAATGAGTCGTTCCAAAAGAAGAAATCGTTCACGACCGAAACATCACTACTCAATAATCCAGCATCAATAACCGAGCGGTCTTTAAAGAAAACAGCCCAACAAAGTGACCCATAGTCTGCAACCCAGCAGTTGGGTCAACCAAACAACCAAGCATTTTTGTGTGTACAAAATATAAAAGCATCGATCTCTCAAATCGAGTTAGTTCGTCGTGAGCTAAACAACAAAATCAGCCTTGGACCTGTATGAAGAGAGAGTAATCGCGCGACCCTGATCTAGGCAGCGCGGGTTCTGATTGGACGCAAAGACCACGAGCTCCGTGTGATATTGTATTACTGCACGAGCTCTGCTGTGGCAGTGCGTGGTTATTACTGGAAGACGATGGAAACTATTTGAAGACGAATTACGAATAGAAATCTATGCAATACTGACGGTGTGATGCTCTATATTTAATATAATAGAGAATATAGTCATTTATCAACCTCTGCTCATATCTTCTCCCTTTGTTTTCATACTGTAAAGATAAAAGTACATGCGTGCGTTACTCAATTTCCAAGTTTAGGCTACTGTGCAACTGTTATGGCTACATTCAGCCAAACGTTAATGATACATAGTGTCAAGGAGCCGTTGTTCAAGTGAAACATTATTCTGTGAAGTAATGGGTTCTAAGTTGACCAGGCAGAGTAGTCTGGACCAAATAGAAACCACATTTTCCAAGAGGAGACGCCAGCGGCATGACAGCTCCAGAGAAACCGAGAGGAGTGGAGGCAATGGTGGCGGGGAGTTCTTGTTTACATCCCTGATGGTCAAATCCGACAAGCTTCCAGGGATGCTACGAAAGACCAACCACAGCCCCTACGTGAGACGGGTGGCATGGATCCGGGAAATACAGAAGCTTATCCGAGAAGAGAAACAAGAACAAGCAGTCGAAGTGCTCAAATTGCTAAGAAAGGTAAGAGAGAATGTTTAACACTGAATATTAACTTCTCAACTTCAGAAGACGTACTCTCTGTAAGTCACCTGCTGCACCTGCAGAATATGATGCTGCTTGTTCAGCAGTATCCACAGGTTGTCACTCAAGTCAGTGCCTGATAAATTATTACAAATGTACTGGTAAAAATGCTGCATATATTATTAGTATTATATTATTATACTGTAGGTTTGTTTTTACGTTAGGCTGGGTTCCTTTTTATTTTGGGGTTTCCCGTTTAAAATTATTTACTGTATGTCTTTAAATGTTTTGGTTCATTTCATTGTCAACCTTTATTAATTAAGTGTCTTAGCTTTATAGTTTACTTTGCTCTAATTATTCAGTGGGTTGGCCCTTATATAATCTCAACGCAAAGGTGTAACTGCTTTGTCAGATTGCTTGCCTCAGGTTCAGGTACAGTGCCTTCAGAAAGTATCAATTTGAACATTTTTGTTATTTAGCAGATGCTCTCATTCACACCTGTTTACCTTTTCCACATGTTGTTGTGTTACAGCCTGCATTTAAAATTGATTCAATTCAGATTTTTGGTCACGGGTCTAAACACAATACCCCATAATGTCAAAGTGGAATTATGTATTTCGTAAGTTTTACTAATTAAAAATGAAAAGCTGAAATGTCTTGAGTCAATGAGTGTTCCACCCCTTTGTTATGGCAAGCCTAAATCAATTCAGGAGTAAAGATTAGCTGAACAAGTCACATAAATTGCATGAACTCACTGAAAAACAGCTTCTATCTCAAGGCCATCAGACTGTTAAATAACCATTACTAGCCAGCTACCACCCTGTTACTCAACCCTGCACCTTAGAGGCTGCTACCCTATATACATAGACATGGAATCACTAGTCACTTTAATAATGTTTACATACTGATTTACTCATTTTATATGTATATACTGTATTCTATTCTACTGTATTTTAGTCAATGCCACTCATATATATATTATTTATATATTTCTTAATTCCATTATTTCACTTTTAGATTTGTGTGTATTGTTGTGAATTGTTAGATATTACTGCACTGTTGGAGCTAGGAACACAAGCATTTTGCTACACCCACAGTAACATCTGATAAATATGTGTATGTGACCAATAATATTTGATTTGTGTGCAATAGTGTTTAACATGATTTCTGAATGACTACGTCATCTCTGTACCCCACACATACACATCTTGAAGGTCCCTCACTTGAGCAGTGAATTCCAAACACAGATTCAACCACAAAGACCAGGGAGGTCGCAAAGAAGGGCACCTATTGGTAGATGGGTATAAAAAAGTAGACATTGAATATCCCTTTGAGCATGGTGAAGTTATTAGTTACACTTTGGATGGTGTATTAATACACCCAGTCACTACAAAGATATAGGCGTCCTTCCTAACTCAGTTGTCGGAGTGGAAGGAAACTACTCAGCGATTTCACCATGAGGCCAATGGTGACTTTAAAAAAGTTACAGAATTTAATGGCTGTGATAGGAGAAAACTGAGGATGGAGCAAGAACATTGTAGTTACTAACCTAATTGACAGAGTGAAAAGAAGGATTCTTGCACAGAATAAAAATGTTCCAAAACATGCATCCTGTTTGCAACAAGGCGCTAAAGTAATACTGCAGAAAATGTGGCAAAGCAATTCACTTTTTGTCCTGAATACAAAGTGTTATGTTTGAGGCAAATCCAATACAACACATTACTGAGTACCACTTAGTGGTGGCTGCACCATGTTTGTATTGTACATCTGTATTCTTGTAATCGTTAAGGACTGGCCAGTTTTTCAGGACAAAAAAAGAAATGGAATGGAAATGTAATGGAGCTAAGCACAGGCAAAATCCTTGAGGAAAACCTGGTTCAGTGTAATGTCGACGCAGGGAGTCAGGAAGCAGGTGTAGTTAGTGAGTTTAACATGAACGAACATAGAACGATACAAAACAAGAGACATCTGACAAGGAAACACAACCAATAACGCCTGATGGGAAATAAGACGGAGTGCTATTATATAGGGGGAGTAATCAGGGAAGTCAAGGTGTGCCTGATGAGGCGCAGGTGTGCGTAATGAAGGGTTGCCAGGACCGGTGGTTTGTAAACAGACGCACAGCTCCAGGAGGACGGCCCTGAGGGCGAGGAGCGGGCCGGATGATCTCGGATAATGTTGGGATCTATAATGTTGTCCACCGGGACCCAACAACGCTCCTCTGGACCGTACCCATCCCTTCGCAAGGCGAAGTGGGAAGTTCCTGGTGGAGAGCCGGACGCATTCACCAGGATGGAGCATGGGCGCCTCACTGCGGTGGAAATCCGCCTGCTATCTGGAGAGCGGTAGGGAGACTAGAGGAATGAGGATGCCTTTGTGCGTAGGTGCAGTGATGATAAAGGGAAGGCTTTCCTGGTGCCACAGTGAGAGTGAGTAGTGCTGTCCTCCAGGACACACCCGCTCACACCACCAGGTGTGACATTTCCAGATCCCAGTGCTCGACCATCCAACGCTTGAACCGGAAATGGAGAGAAGAGCGGGTATGAGGTGATGTTAAGTGAGGACACAAGGTTCTGGTCAATGAAATTCCCTGCGGCACTGGAGTCCACTAGAGCAGTAGATACAATATATGAGGGACAGCCAGCTAATGATATTGATACTAGAAACGGTTTGGCGGAAAGTGAGGATGGTGGAATATTCATGCCAAACCCAGGAGAGGGATGATCACGGGACTGTCCCTCTGCTCTTGTGGACCCTGGGTTGGGACATATTGGACACGGCTGAAGCTGTGGCCCCTCTTGTCCGCAATAGGGACAGCCCCAGCTGTCTCTGGCAGTGTCGCTCAGCCGCGGGGAGGCACGTGGCCCCTACCTCCATGGGTTCAGGCTCTGACTCAGATTGGTCAATGAAGGAGGCAGAGCGGTGATGGTGGTTTCCGACGCTCCCGCAGAAGGTTATCCAGATGGATGGCCATCATGATAAGTGCGTCCAAGAGAGTGTGCCATCATCTTGGCACGCCAACTCCATCTGGATCTGAATACGGTGCAAAGCGCTGACTCATATATATATATATATAAGGGGAGTAATCACGGTGATAAGGTCCAGGTGTGCCTGATGAGGTGCAGGTATGCGTAATGAAGGGTTGCCAGGACCGGTGGTAAGTAAACCAACAACGTCGAACGCCCGTGGGGAGGAGCAGGAGTAGACGTGACATTCAATCTGCTTTCCACCAGACACTCTGTAATGAATTCACCTTTCAGCAGAACAATAACCTAAAACACAAAGCCAAATCTACACTGGAGTTGCTTACCAAGAAGACGGTAAATGTTTTGCTTAAAGTTAACCTTTTCACATGTGGGTTCCAAATATCTCTTAACGGTCACGGCAGCATGAGTTGTTTTATGCATGAGATGGCAGAATGCACTCACTGTTCCAAAATGTGATTGTTGCGCAACAGGAAAGTTAACACGCGCTGCCTGATAATTATCAACAGGCTATCTTTCAGTTTGTCAATTTAAAATGATTTTCTAACAAATGTTATTTTCAAACACAGTTTGAATTAAGGTGTGTTCCACCTTTTTTGAAGGTTGTATTGATTATGATGAGCTAATACTAAGCTATTTACCAGCTATGTGTGGCACCATTTTTGTTGACATTTTACAATGCGTTCTGGGTGTCACGCGACATAACTTTGTAAGTACTGTGTTTGTGAAAAATGTTTCTTTGAAAAACAGTGTGGCCAGCTCAAACGCTGACGGTTGCATCAATCGAAACTGGACGTTCTAAATAAGCTTTCTAATCACACCGGTTTGAGGGTACGCTGCAGGGACCACTGTAGAATGATCACACCCATTTGTTGGTACATGTGAAAAGGTTAATCTTGCATTTTACCAGAGAAATATAGGCTAGCTACACGAGAAACGTATTGGAGGAAAGTAGCTACACATCAGTCAGAGCGCTGTCTGCTGATAGAATTCTCATTCATGAATTCTCATCCGAGTTTAGAAATGCAAGGGAAGCACAACATTAGTCTGATGCTGAGCAGATATTACAATAAGAAGCCTTTTCGATCTGTGTTTACAAAATGCAGAAAGCTATTTTCTATGCATTAAAAGAATTCTGTGTTAACACGACCCCGAGTTTAAACTTGCTATCTAAGTAATTGGCTGAATCAAGGTGACGGCGCATCATATTTTGTTAGCTTTCTGCCGTGCTTGAGAAGGCAAAGCCCTTTGGATGAGTTATTTGACCAGCTGCCACTTAAATCTTGATTTTCAGGCATTTTTTCTCCTCTTTGTTCTCGGCCCGTCTGCTCCTCCCCCCTCTTTTCCAAGCAGAGCAGGCCTGTGACTCAGACTCCACACAGACACAGCGTGTAGACATGCTGCTGGAGAGCCAGTACTGCATGCGTCAAAATTTTGTTAGTTTGAACAATGTCTCTCGTTCACATTCGCTTGGAAATGTCCAAAATCACACAAAAAATGACATTCGGTAGTAGCTCCTACCTATATATGAAAACATTATGAGCTTGATTGCCTGACTTTGTAATTAATTTATGTTTGTTTGGGCTCGTTAGCATATTTAGCTAGCAGCCTCCATGTAAATGTGCTATTACTTGTGTAAATTTTGTTAGCATTCTGGTAATAGATGCCAAATTAGCTTTTTTATTGGGTTTCCTGGCGCCCCCTTGTGTATTAAACCGGTAATACCATATATCCCTGGGTGAGAGAAGGACGATATGAAAATGTGGATACCGCCCAACCTTAAATCCTTCCCTAACCTTTACCATTTAACCTAACTCCTAAACTTAACCCTAACCCCTTGCCTAGCTAATGTTAGCGAGCTAGCTCTACATTATGCAAATTTGTAACATAATATACATTTGCAAATTCGTAATATATTGTACATTTTGTAAATTCGTAACATATACTGTAATACGAATTGTAATTTGAGAGATATCATACGAAATATGTGATGAATATCATCAAATTCATACATACCATACGAAACGTAACATATACTAAATGGAGTGGGCATATTTACGTACAGAATAATACAAAATGCTCTGAGACCAGGTTGGTCACACAATAATCTTTGCCAGTGTGTGTGCATGTGTAGGCTACCTGCCCCTCACTCTCTCCCCACCCGCAAAGTTTAAGTAGCATCTCGCGCCCTAGACTTGTCTGACCATCACGTATGTAAACAACTTGCATGCATGTTCCATGGCAAACTGCTCTATCCACACTGATTGGTGATGTAATTTAATGAGCTAAATGGAAAAAACTGTAGATTTCACAGGTTTAAAAGGAACAGAAAGGAACAATATAAACCAGTCCTTTATTGTGGTTCAAACCGGTTCAGAACTTTATTTTGCTGGTCGGAACAGAGGCTCAAACCTCGGACCTCTGCCTTGCTAGCACACGGAAACCGCCCTCCTAAAGCGTCTTATCAGTCAACGAGACACTTCAGGCTGAGTTTCAAACATCCAGATGTGCTACACTTGCACTGATCTGCTTCCCTGTAGCACTGAAGTTACATTAATTAAAACATGGTCAGCTCCACCTTCTCTTGTCAAGTCCTTAGTTTTCACAGATTCGTCACACAACTAACAGTGGGTATTTAAAATCAGTGTCTGTAATTAATGAATCTGGGCCTTGCTGTGGGTTTTATTGTACTTGGGAAGCCATTTATATTGATCTTACAGGAAAGCCTCTTAAAGTTCAGAGATCAAGACAACTCCTGTTGAGAAGACTCCCTCCCATCATTAACATACCACAGAGGAGACAAATAGTACTGTACTGCCATACAGTATATGTCCCTATCTGAAGAATACTATGCATTTATTAGTTAGGGCAAACATATTTTCATGATTTCACATACACTGTATATCATGAAAATCAATACATTATAGCACGCTTTTTTTGGCTCATTCAGTAGTTTATACCTAATTAAGTAGAGTTATTATCTTAAACTTATGTTTTAGAAATATAAAATATTATTTTAACATGATACTGTGGCTGCTTCCTGTTTTCATGAATATTAGATGTATAGCCCAGTGTCAAAACACCGGTTTTAGATGTCCAAATTCAAAATCAATATGTTGAAATAAACTGTGATATGTTGAAGACAAGGAAAATTACCCTACACACATCACACTTGTAAATTAGTACCTTGTAAACTGCTTTCACCACCAATTTTTACCAGGGGGCCACTCTAGACTGGAATTCTACTGTAATCAATAGCGTGTGCATATTAATCACAAACATCAATATTTGTATTGAAATCAATGAAACTGGTAAAACAAAAACTGTGTAGATATGTACCGCTTGTGCTCTTCTAACAGGCAAAATTCAATGGACTTGGGTATACTACATATACCAGCAGATAAATGAGAGCCTGTTGCAGCCATTTATTAACTCATATCTCTGTGAGAAAAATGTTTACGGCAGACAGCCAATACGTATAAGGTATCACAACACTCACTTTTTGACTGAACAATTTCAAGGGAATCAACACCTCACATTGGTTTCTAAATAGTGACAGGGGTTGGCTTTCATTTGAATGATAGCTTAACCCTCAAATCTGCCTCAAATTTATGTGAGGCCAGAGATATTTATATATAATCTTTTTCTTGCCACTATGGCTTTAAAGTTCCACTACAGACAGAAACACTGGTACTAAACCAAATACATTGATTTGTTTTTGTAAGATTGTGAACGTATGTCAAAATAATTCAATATTTAGATTTAAGATTAATCACACTCACAGTTTTACATCTATTTCTTACTACTTTAACATGGAGAGAGTTTAAAAATGCTCCTAACCACAATTTAACAGGGCACTCTAGACTATAGCTTCCATAGTGATTGTGCAGCAGGCTGAACGTTTGACATCTCTATATCTATTCTGTACAACATAGATAGACAGTTAGTCTCTTCCCACTTGCTGTGTCGACCCATTACACTTTTGATCCGATGATAGATCATTTTAATGAACACATCAATGCAACTTGATAAGAAAACCGCCCACTAGATAAAAACACTGGTCCAGTCAGGTGGGAATGAAACCTATATCAACTCACACTGATCCACTTTAACAACACAGTAGTTCTTGTAGCGCTGCAGTTTTTCCTCAATGAGTGGAAAAGCTGTTTTTTCTTTCAGGGAAGGCTGGATTTGGAGTTAACGCTTTGAGTCCCATGCCTGCGTGTTTTAGTGATTCAAACCCCTTTTAAACATTTAATGTTTGAGCTATAAACTGCTGCTTTTTTTGCATTGGATTTGCCTATTTCTTTCTTCCGCAGATACCAAGCATTAGCGTGTGCGATTAATAACAGGGGCGTTATTTGTGAGACAAGGGAGGATGTCCAATGATCTTCTATGTAAAATAACCCTTACCTTCTAACGACTCGTGTGGCTTGTGAGCGTCATAGAGCAAGACAGACGTGCGTGTTTTGTGAAAATGAAAAGCTGTGATTCTCACAAAACACGCACATCTGTCTTGCTCTATGACGCTCACAAGCCGCACAATGGTCGTTAGAAGGTAAGGATTCTTTTACATAGAAGATCATTGGACATCCCATGACATAGTGTCTATCATACCGTCGTGCTTTATGTACAGTACCAGTGAAAAGTTGACACCTAATCATTCAAGGTGTTTTCTATATTTGTATTATTTTCTACATTGTAGAATAATAGTGAAGACATCAAAACTATGAAATAACAGATATGGAATCATGTAGTAACCAAAAAAAGAGTTAAACAAATCAAAATATATTTTATATTTGAGGTTCCTTGAAGTAGCAAGCCTTTGCCTTGATGATAGCTTTGCAAACTCTTGGCATTCTCTCAACCAGCTTCATGAGGTAGTCGCCTTGAATAAACTTTGATTAACTCCCAACTTCTTTGGGATAGGGGGAGTATTTTCACATCTGGATGAAAAGGTTGCCCAGAGGTAACTGCCTGCTACTCAGGCCCAGAAGCTAGGATATGCATATTACACTCTGAATTTTCTAAAACTGTTTGAATGATGTCAGTGACAAGGTACAAATCTGTCAGTTAACCCACTGTTCCTCGGCCGTCATTGAAAATAAGAATTTGTTCTTAACTGACTTGCCTGGTTAAATAAAGGTTAAAATATATATATATGGCAGGTGAAAACCTGAGAAAAATCCAACCAGGAAGTGGGAAATCTGAGGTTTGTAGTTTTTCAAGTGATTGTCTATCCAATATCCAGTGTAAATGGGGTCAGATTGCACATCCCAAGGCTTCCAGTAGATGTCAACAGTCTTTAGAAAGTTGGATCAGGCTTCTATTGTGAAAGGGGAGCGAATAAGAGCTGTTTCAACAAGTGCTCAGCCTGAAAGCCATTAGTTGTGTCCCGCACGTGGCCGTCATTCTCTTTCCTTTCTATTGACAAAGGAATTGTCCGGTTGGAATATTATTGAAGTAGTTTAGTTTTTAGTTAGTTAGTTTTATTTCTGTTTCTACTTTTTGTGACTCCTCTCTTTGGCTGGAAAATGGCTGTATGTTTTTTTGTGACTAGGCGCTGACCTAACGTAATCGCATGGTATGCTTTCGCTGTAAAGCCTTTTTGAAATTGGACACTGTGGTTGGATTAACAAGACGTTTCTTTAAAATGGTGTTTAATACTTGTACGTTTGAGGAATTTTAATTATGAGATTTCTGTTCGAATTTGGCGCACTCGCAATTTCACTGGCTGTTGTCAAATCGATCCCGTTAATGGAATTTGATCCCTAAGACGTTTTAACAGGTGTGCCTTGTTAAAAGTTTAATTTATGGAATTTCTTTCCTTCTTAATGTGTTTGAGCCAATCAGTTGTGTTGTGACAAGGTAGAGGTGGTATACAGAAGATAGTCGTATTTGGTAAAAGACCATGTTATGGCAAGAACCGCTCAAATAAGCAAAGAGAAATGACAGTCCCTCATTACTTTAAGACATGAAGGTCAGTCAATGTGGAAAATTTCAATAACTTTGCAAGTTTCTTCAAGTGCAGTTGCAAAAACCATCAAGCGCAATGATGAAACTGGCCCTCATGAGCACCGCCACAGGAAAGGAAGACGCAGTTACCTCTGCTGCAGGAGATAAGTTCATTAGAGTTACCTGCACATCAGATTGCAGCCCAAATACATGCTTCACAGAGTTCAAGTAACAGACACATCTCAACATCAACTGTTCAGAGTAGAGGTCGACCGACTATGATTTGTCAATGCTGATACCGATTATTGGAGGACCACAAAAAGCCGATACTGATTAATCGGACAATTTTTATTTATTTGTAATAATGACAATTACAACAATACTGAATGAGCACACTTATTTGAACTTTTTATAATATATCAATAAAAATCAATTTAGCCTCAAATAAATAATGAAACATGTTCAATTTGGTTTAAATAATGCAAAAACAAGTGTTGGAAAAGAAAGTAAAAGTGCAACATGTGCCATGTAAGAAAGCTAACGTTTCAGTTCCTTGCTCAGAAAATGAGAACATATGAAAGCTGCTGGTTCCTTTTAACATGAGTCTTCAATATTCCAAGGTAAGAGGTTTTAGGTTGTAGTTATATAGTATTTATAGGACTATTTCTCTCTATACCATTTTGTATTTCATATACCTTTGACGATTGGAATACCTTATAGGCACTTTAGTATTGCCAGTGTAACAGTATAGCTTCCTTCCCTCTCCTCGCCCCTACCTGGGCTTGAACCAGGAACACATCGACAACAGCCACCCTCGAAGCATCGTTACCCATCGCTCCACAAAATCTGCGGCCCTTGCAGAGCAAGGGGAACAACTACTCCAAGTCTCAGAGCGAGAGACGTTTGAAACGCTATTAGCGGGCACCCCGCTAACTAGCTTGCCATTTCACATCGGTTACACCAGCCTAATCTCGGGAGTTGATAGGCTTGAAGTCACAAACAGCTCAGTGCTTGAAGCACAATGAAGAGCTGCTGGCAAAACACATGAAAGTGCTGTTTGAATGAATGCTTACGAGCATGCTGCTGCCAACCATCGCTCAGTTAGACTGCTCTATCAAATACCAAATCATAGACTTAATTATAACATAATAGCACAAAGAAATTAGGCCTTAGGTCATTAATATGGTCAAATCCAGAAACTATCATCAACGTTTATTCTTTCAGTGAAATACGGAACTGTTCCGTATTTTATCTAACGGGTGGCATCCCTAAGTTGAAATATTGCTGTTACATTGTACAACCTTCAATGTTATGTCATAATTATGTAAAATTCTGCCAAATTAGTTCGCAACGAGCCAGGCGGCCCAAACTGTTGCATATACCCTGTCTCTGCATGCAATGAACGCAAGAGAAGTGACACAATTTCACCTGGTTAATATTGCCTGCTAACCTGGACATCTTTTAGCTAAATATGCAGGTTTAGAAATATATACTTCTGTGTATTGATTTTAAGAAAGGCATTGATGTTTATGGTTAGGTACAGTCGTTCAACGATTGGGCTTTTTTCGCATATGCGCTTTTGTTAAATCATCCCCTGTTTGGCGAAGTTGGCTGTCTTTGTTAGGAAGAAATAGTCTTCACACAGTTTGCAACGAGCCAGGCGGCCCAAACTGCTGCATATACCCTGACTCTGTTGCAAGGGAAGTGACACAATTTACCTAGTTAAAAGAAATTAATGTTTGCAGGCAATATTAACTAAATATGCAGGTTTAAAAATATATACTTGTGTTATTGATTTTAAGAAAGGCATTGATGCTTATGGTTAGGTACACGTTGGAGCAACGACAGTCCTTTTTCCGCGAATGCGCACTGCATCGATTATATGTAACGCAGGACACGCTAGATAAACTAGTAATATCATCAACCATGTGTAGTTAACTAGTGATTATGATTGATTGTATTTTATAAGATACGTTTAATGCTAGCTAGCAACTTACCTTGGCTTCTTACTGCATTCACGTAACAGGCAGGCTCCTCGTGGAGTGCAATGTGAGGCTGGTGGTTAGAGTGTTGGACTAGTTAACTGGTTGCAAGATTGAATCCCCGAGCAGACAAGGTAAAAATCTGTTGTTCTGCCCCTGAACAAGGCAGTTAACCCGTCGTTCCTAGGCCGTCATTGAAAATAAGAATGTGTTCTTAAATGACTTGCCTAGTTAAATAAAGGTGTAAAAAAAAGAACGATAATAAATCAAATTTGGCCAAATCGGTATCCAAAAATACCGATTTCCGATTGTTATGAAGACGTGAAATCGGCCCTAATCAATCGGCCATTCTGAAAAATTGTCATTTTAATCCATAGAGACGTGAAGGAGAAGCTCGTCGGATGTTGATCTCTTCTCGGTCGACCTCTAGTTCAGAGGAGACTGCATGAATCAGGCCTTCATGGTTGAATTGCTGCAAAGAAACCACTACTAAAGGACACCAATAATAAGAAGATATTTGCTTGGGCCAAGAAACACGAGCAATGGACATTAGACCGGTGGAAATCTGGTCTGATGAGTCCAAATTTGAGATTTTTGGTTGCAAACGCCTTGTCTTTGTGAGATGCAGAGTAGGTGAACAGATGATCTCCGCATGTGTGGTTCCCAACGTGAAACATGGTGGAGGAGGTGTAATGGTGTTTGGATGCTTTGCCGGTGACACTGTCTGTGATTTATTTAGAATTCAAGGCACACTTAACCAGCTTGGCTACCACAGCAATATGCCATCCCATCTGGTTTGCACTTAGTGGGACTATCATTTGTTTTTCAACAGGACAATGACCTAAACACACCTCCAGGGTGTATAAGGGCTATTTGACCAAGGAGAGTGATGGAGTGCTGCATCAGATGACCTGGCCTCCACAATCACCCGACCTCAGTCCAATTGTGATGGTTTGTGATGAGTTGGACCGTAGAGTGAAGGAAAAGCATACAACAAGTGCTCAGCATATGTGGGAACTCCTTCAAGACTGTTGGAAAAGCATTTCTGGTTGAGAGAAAGTGTGCAAAGCTGTCATCAAGGTAAAGGGTGGCTACATTGAAAAATGTGTTTAACACTTTTTTGGTTACGACATGATTCAATATGTGTTCTTTCATCTTTTGATGTCTTCACTATTATTCTACCATGTAGAAAATAGTCAAAATAAAGAAAAACCCTTGAATGAGTAGGTGTCTCCAAACTTTTGACTGGTACTGTAGATGTATACAGTGCCTTGCGAAAGTATTCGGCCCCCTTGAACTTTGCGACCTTTTGCCACATTTCAGGCTTCAAACATAAAGATATAAAACTGTAATTTTTTGTGAAGAATCAACAACAAGTGGGACACAATCATGAAGTGGAACGACATTTATTGGATATTTCAAACTTTTTTAACAAATCAAAAACTGAAAAATTGGGCGTGCAAAATTATTCAGCCCCTTTACTTTCAGTGCAGCAAACTCTCTCCAGAAGTTCAGTGAGGATCTCTGAATGATCCAATGTTGACCTAAATGACTAATGATGATAAATACAATCCACCTGTGTGTAATCAAGTCTCCGTATAAATGCACCTGCACTGTGATAATCTCAGAGGTCCTTTAAAAGCGCAGAGAGCATCATGAAGAACAAGGAACACACCAGGCAGGTCCGAGATACTGTTGTGAAGAAGTTTAATGCCGGATTTGGATACAAAAAGATTTCCCAAGCTTTAAACATCCCAAGGAGCACTGTGCAAGCGATAATATTGAAGTGGAAGGAGTATCAGACCACTGCAAATCTACCAAGACCTGGCCGTCCCTCTAAACTTTCAGCTCATACAAGGAGAAGACTGATCAGAGATGCAGCCAAGAGGCCCATGATCACTCTGGATGAACTGCAGAGATCTACAGCTGAGGTGGGAGACTCTGTCCATAGGACAACAATCAGTCGTATATTGCACAAATCTGGCCTTTATGGAAGAGTGGCAAGAAGAAAGCCATTTCTTAAAGATATCCATAAAAAGTGTCGTTTAAAGTTTGCCACAAGCCACCTGGGAGACACACCAAACATGTGGAAGAAGGTGCTCTGGTCAGATGAAACCAAAATTGAACTTTTTGGCAACAATGCAAAACGTTATGTTTGACGTAAAAGCATCACAGCTCATCACCCTGAACACACCATCTCCACTGTCAAACATGGTGGTGGCAGCATCATGGTTTGGGCCTGCTTTTCTTCAGCAGGGACAGGGAAGATGGTTAAAATTGATGGGAAGATGGATGGAGCCAAATACAGGACCATTCTGGAAGAAAACCTGATGGAGTCTGCAAAAGACCTGAGACTGGGACGGAGATTTGTCTTCCAACAAGACAATGATCCAAAACATAAAGCAAAATCTACAATGGAATGGTTCAAAAATAAACATATCCAGGTGTTAGAATGGCCAAGTCAAAGTCCAGACCTGAATCCAATCGAGAATCTGTGGAAAGAACTGAAAACTGCTGTTCACAAATGCTCTCCATCCAACCTCACTGAGCTCGAGCTGTTTTGCAAGGAGGAATGGGAAAGAATTTCAGTCTCTCGATGTGCAAAACTGATAGAGACATGCCCCAAGCGACTTACAGCTGTAATCGCAGCAAAAGGTGGCGCTACAAAGTATTAATTTAAGGGGGCTGAATCATTTTGCACGCCCAATTTTTCAGTTTTTGATTTGTTAAAAAAGTTTGAAATATCCAATAAATGTCGTTCCACTTCATGATTGTGTCCCACTTGTTGTTGATTCTTCACAAAAAATACAGTTTTATATCTTTATGTTTGAAGCCTGAAATGTGTCAAAAGGTCGCAAAGTTCAAGGGGGGCGAATACTTTCGCAAGGCACTGTATATATATATATTTTTTTAGGGGCAATGTAGATGTTATTTATCTCTCTATATTGCTCCTATGGAATGCTAGCCTAGCCATAGCAAGCTAGCTAGGCAGCTAGTGGTGTCCTGTTACATTTACATTTTACATTTAAGTCATTTAGCAGACGCTCTTATCCAGAGCGACTTACAAATTGGTGAATTCACCTTCGGACATCCAGTGGAACCGCCACTTTACAATAGTGCATCTAAATCATTAAGGGGGCGGGGGGGGGTGAGAAGGATTACTTATCCTATCCTAGGTATTCCTTGAAGAGGTGGGGTTTCAGGTGTCTCCGGAAGGTGGTGATTGACTCCGCTGTCCTGGCGTCGTGAGGGAGTTTGTTCCACCATTGGGGGGCCAGAGCAGCGAACAGTTTTGACTGGGCTGAGCGGGAACTGTACTTCCTCAGTGGTAGGGAGGCGAGCAGGCCAGAGGTGGATGAACGCAGTGCCCTTGTTTGGGTGTAGGGCCTGATCAGAGCCTGGAGGTACTGCGGTGCCGTTCCCCTCACAGCTCCGTAGGCAAGCACCATGGTCTTGTAGCGGATGCGAGCTTCAACTGGAAGCCAGTGGAGAGAGCGGAGGAGCGGGGTGACGTGAGAGAACTTGGGAAGGTTGAACACCAGACGGGCTGCGGCGTTCTGGATGAGTTGTAGGGGTTTGATGGCACAGGCAGGGAGCCCAGCCAACAGCGAGTTGCAGTAATCCAGACGGGAGATGACAAGTGCCTGGATTAGGACCTGCGCCGCTTCCTGTGTGAGGCAGGGGCGTACTCTGCGGATGTTGTAGAGCATGAACCTACAGGAACGGGCCACCGCCTTGATGTTAGTTGAGAACGACAGGGTGTTGTCCAGGATCACGCCAAGGTTCTTAGCGCTCTGGGAGGAGGAAACAATGGAGTTGTCAACCGTGATGGCGAGATCATGGAACGGGCAGTCCTTCCCCGGGAGGAAGAGCAGCTCCGTCTTGCCGAGGTTCAGCTTGAGGTGGTGATCCGTCATCCACACTGATATGTCTGCCAGACATGCAGAGATGCGATTCGCCACCTGGTCATCAGAATGGGGAAAGGAGAAGATTAATTGTGTGTCGTCTGCATAGCAATGATAGGAGAGACCATGTGAGGTTATGACAGAGCCAAGTGACTTGGTGTATAGCGAGAATAGGAGAGGGCCTAGAACAGAGCCCTGGGGGACACCAGTGGTGAGAGCGCGTGGCGAGGAGACAGATTCTCGCCACGCCACCTGGTAGGAGCGACCTGTCAGGTAGGACGCAATCCAAGCGTGGGCCGCGCCGGAGATGCCCAACTCGGAGAGGGTGGAGAGGAGGATCTGATGGTTCTCAGTGTCGAAGGCAGCCGATAGGTCTAGAAGGATGAGAGCAGAGGAGAGAGAGTTAGCTTTAGCAGTGCGGAGCGCCTCCGTGATACAGAGAAGAGCAGTCTCAGTTGAATGACTAGTCTTGAAACCTGACTGATTTGGATCAAGAAGGTCATTCTGAGAGAGATAGCGGGAGAGCTGGCCAAGGACGGCACGTTCAAGAGTTTTGGAGAGAAAAGAAAGAAGGGATACTGGTCTGTAGTTGTTGACATTGGAGGGATCGAGTGTAGGTTTTTTCAGAAGGGGTGCAACTCTCGCTCTCTTGAAGACGGAAGGGACGTAGCCAGCGGTCAGGGATGAGTTGATGAGCGAGGTGAGGTAAGGGAGAAGGTCTCCGGAAATGGTCTGGAGAAGAGAGGAGGGGATAGGGTCAAGCGGGCAGGTTGTTGGGCGGCCGGCCGTCACAAGAAGCGAGATTTCATCTGGAGAGAGAGGGGAGAAAGAGGTAAGAGCACAGGGTAGGGCAGTGTGAGCAGAACCAGCGGTGTCGTTTGACTTAGCAAACGAGGATCGGATGTCGTCGACCTTCTTTTCAAAATGGTTGACGAAGTCATCTGCAGAGAGGAGGGGGGGGGGAGGAGGATTCAGGAGGGAGGAGAAGGTGGCAAAGAGCTTCCTAGGGTTAGAGGCAGATGCTTGGAATTTAGAGTGGAAGAAAGTGGCTTTAGCAGCAGAGACAGAGGAGTAAAATGTAGAGAGGAGGGAGTGAAAGGATGCCAGGTCCGCAGGGAGGCGAGTTTTCCTCCATTTCCGCTCGGCTGCCCGGAGCACTGTTCTGTGAGTCGTCGAGCCACGGAGCGGGAGGGGAGGACCGAGCCGGCCTGGAGGATAGGGGACATAGAGAGTCAAAGGATGCAGAAAGGGAAGAGAGGAGGGTTGAGGAGGCAGAATCAGGAGATAGGTTGGAGAAGGTATGAGCAGAGGGAAGAGATGATAGGATGGAAGAGGAGAGAGTAGCGGGGGAGAGAGAGCGAAGGTTGGGACGGCGCGATACCATCCGAGTAGGGGCAGTGTGGGAAGTGTTGGATGAGAGCGAGAGGGAAAAGGATACAAGGTAGTGGTCGGAGACTTGGAGGGGAGTTGCAATGAGGTTAGTGGAAGAACAGCATCTAGTAAAGATGAGGTCGAGCGTATTGCCTGCCTTGTGAGTAGGGGGAAGGTGAGAGGGTGAGGTCAAAAGAGGAGAGGAGTGGAAAGAAGGAGGCAGAGAGGAATGAGTCAAAGGTAGACGTGGGGAGGTTAAAGTCGCCCAGGACTGTGAGAGGTGAGCCGTCCTCAGGAAAGGAGCTTATCAAGGCATCAAGCTCATTGATGAACTCTCCGAGGGTACCTGGAGGGCGATAAATGATAAGGATGTTAAGCTTGAAAGGGCTGGTAACTGTGACAGCATGGAATTCAAAGGAGGCGATAGACAGATGGGTAAGGGGAGAAAGAGAGAATGACCACTTGGGAGAGATGAGGATCCCGGTGCCACCACCCCGCTGACCAGAAGCTCTCGGGGTGTGCGAGAACACGTGGGCGGACGAAGAGAGAGCAGTAGGAGTAGCAGTGTTGTCTGTGGTGATCCATGTTTCCGTCAGTGCCAAGAAGTCGAGGGACTGGAGGGAGGCATAGGCTGAGATGAACTCTGCCTTGTTGGCCGCAGATCGGCAGTTCCAGAGGCTACCGGAGACCTGGAACTCCACGTGGGTCGTGCGCGCTGGGACCACCAGATTAGGGTGGCCGCGGCCACGCGGTGTGGAGCGTTTGTATGGTCTGTGCAGAGAGGAGAGAACAGGGATAGATAGACACATAGTTGACAGGCTACAGAAGAGGCTACGCTAATGCAAAGGAGATTGGAATGACAAGTGGACTACACTTATCGAATGTTCAGAACGTTAAGCTTACGTAGCAAGAATCTTATTGACTAAAATGATTGAAATAATACAGTACTGCTGGAGTAGGCTAGCTGGCAGTGGCTACGTTGTTGACACTACACTAATCAAGTCGTTCCGTCAAGTGTAATAGTTGCTACAGTGCTGCTATTCGGGGGCTAGCTGGCTAGCTAGCAGTGTTGATTACGTAACGTTACGTTAAAAGAACGACAATAGCTGGCTAGCTAACCTAGAAAATCGCTCCAGACTACACAATTGTCTTAGATACAAAGACGGCTAAGTAGCTAGCCAGCTACGATCAAACAAATCAAACCGTTGTACTGTAATGAAGTGAAATGAAAATGTGATACTACCTGTGGAGCGAGGTGTTAGAGAAGGTAGTGAGAAATACTCAGGAATACTCAGGACAGGAGGTGTAGAGTGACACAACAACAGATATAAGGTTCTCGAATAATGTTGGTTTACTGACAGATGCGTTGGTACAGAACGTCTTGCACTAGTATTACGTGTTATCACAGATTGACCGTGATCAGAGCTCATGCGAGCACACACCATTATTGTTTCATCAACCAGATAGGGGGGCCAACATCACACCTGGAAGGTGAATAATCAAACACACATGTAGTCCCACTGTAACAATACTGTAATACGTTCACATAGTTGCTATCACAAACTCCACACAGTTGTCACTGAGTAGTTGGAAATAAATATCCAACTTATCCAACAATTTCTGTACATACAGCATTCTTATACATTTATTTTCTACCAGGTTTTTGCTTGGAAGACCTTATTTTTAGATTTACATTTGTTAATAAAACTCATGAATGCAACTGTTTATGTCAAATTGGTTTGTGTTCTACTTTTAGCCCTGGTTGTCTAGAAAATAAAATGGTAAAACACTTCAATGTGAGGCTAAATGAGGGCAGAGCAAGCAGATAAATGAAAGTAATGAATTTCAGGTTTTTCACTTCGGGATTGCCTGGGTCTAATAAGGTTTTAATCTACTTGAGATGGTGGATGATATTGGAGCATGCCTGATGTCTCCTTCAGAGCACAGCACTGCACACAGGAAGTCATTACACAGAGGAGATGCACAGAGGAATCAATGAGACCGGACTCTTATCTCCATCTCCAATCTCTCTTCTGGGCTATTATTGTTAATTACTTTGGACTTTTCTCTATGTTCGTCAGTAAACAAGGAATCAGCAAGCAGGCATTAAGATTAAAAGCATTAACACAGAATATGTTTAGTGATGACGGAAGTTAGTGCTACGGGGCGGTAGTCGTTTAGCTCAGTTACCTTAGCTTTCTTGGGAACAGGAACAATGGTGGCCCTCTTGAAGCATGTGGGAACAGCAGACTGGGATAGGGATTGATTGAATATGTCCGTAAACACACCAGCCAGCTGGTCTGCGCATGCTCTGAGGGCGCGGCTGGGGATGCCGTCTGAGCCTGCAGCCTTGCGAGGGTTAACACGTTTAAATGTTTTACTCACCTCGGCTGCAGTGAAGGAGAGTCCCCATGTTTTGGTTGCAGGCCATGTCAGTGGCACTGTATTGTCCTCAAAGCGGGCAAAAAAGTTATTTAGTCTGCCTGGGAGCAAGACATCCTGGTCCGTGATGGGGCTGGTTTTCTTTTTGTAATCCGTGATTGACTGTAGACCCTGCCACATACCTCTTGTGTCTGAGCCGTTGAATTGAGATTCTACTTTGTCTCTATACTGACGCTTAGCTTGTTTGATTGCCTTGCGGAGGGAATAGCTACACTGTTTGTATTCGGTCATGTTTCCGGTCACCTTGCCCTGATTAAAAGCAGTGGTTCGCACTTTCAGTTTCACGCGAATGCTACCATCAATCCACGGTTTCTGGTTTGGGAATGTTTTAATCGTTGCTATGGGAACGACATCTTCAACGCACGTTCTAATGAACTCGCACACCAAATCAGCATATCCGTCAATGTTGTTGTCTGACGCAATACAAAACATATCCTAGTCCACGTGATGGAAGCAGTCTTGGAGTGTGGAATCAGTTTGGTCGGACCAGCGTTGGACAGACCTCAGCGTGGGAGCTTCTTGTTTTAGTTTCTGTCTGTAGGCAGGGATCAACAAAATGGAGTCGTGGTCAGCTTTTCCGAAAGGAGGGCGGGTCAGGGCCTTATATGCGTCGTGATTTAGAATAGCAATGATCCAAGGTTTTGCCAGCCCTGGTTGCGCATTCGATATGCTGATACAATTTAGGGAGTCTTGTTTTCAGATTAGCCTTGTTAAAATCCCCAGCTACAATGAATGCAGCCTCAGGATGTATGGATTCCAGTTTGCAAATAGTCAAATACAGTTTGTTCAGAGCCATCGATGTGTCTGCTTGGGGGGGAATATATACGGCTGTGATTATAATCGAAGAGAATTCCCTTGGTAGATAATGCGGTCAACATTTGATTGTGAGGAATTCTAAATCAGGTGAACAGAAGGATTTGAGTTCCTGTATGTTTTTGTGATCACACCACGTCTCGTTAGCCATAAGGCGTACGCCCCCGCCCCTCTTCTTACCAGAAAGATGTTTGTTTCTGTCGGCGCGATGCGTGGAGAAACCAGCTGGCTGCACCGACTCTGATAGCGTCTCTCCAGTGAGTCATGTTTCTGTGAAGCAATGAACGTTACAGTCTCTGATGTCCCTCTGGAATGCTACCCTTTCTCGGATTTCATCAACCTTGTTGTCAAGAGACTGAACATTGGCGAGAAGTATACTAGGAAGTGGTGCACAATGTGCCCATCTCCGGAGTCTGACCAGAAGACCGCTTTGTTTCCCTCTTTTACGAAGTCGTTTTTTTGGGGTCGCCGGCTGGGATCCATTCCGTTGTCCTGGGTGAAAGGCAGAACACAGGATCCGCTTCGCGAAAGTCATATTCTTGGTCGTACTGATGGTGAGTTGACGCTGCTCTTATATTCAGTAGTTCTTCTCGACTGTATGTAATGAAACCTAAGATGACCTGGGGTACTCATGTAAGAAATAACACGTAAAAAAAAACTGCATAGTTTCCTAGGAACGCAAAGCAAGGCGGCCATCTCTGTCAGCGCCGGAAGCAAAAAGTGATGCAGGAAGCAAATACTAAAGTGCCCCTGAGGTTACTAAAGTGCCCCTGAGGTTATAAAAGGCTAGGTAAAATGACCATTGGAATGAGACTTAATAGTCAATTTACTACCTCAGTTGTGTTTGAGAGGATTAGTGAGTCACCGTTGTTTGAAACATAATGTGAGGTGCCACTTCTCCTGATAGTTCGATGTTAACCTCTTACACTTATGGTGGCGCTATTTCATTTTTGGAAGAAAAACGTTCCCGTTTTAAACAAGATATTTTGTCACAAAAAGATGCTCGACTATGCATATAATTGCTACTGTTCGAAAGAAAACACTGACGTGTCCAGAAATACAAATATCTTCTCTGTGCGTGCCCTTTAACGTGAGCTTCAGGCAAAACCAAGATGACTTGGCATCCAGGAAATGACAAGGATTTTTGAGGCTCTGTCTTTCATGATCTCCTTATATGGCTGTGAACGCAAGAGGAATGAGTCTGCCCTTTCTGTCGTTTCCCCAAGGTGTCTGCAGCATTGTGACGTATTTGTAGGCAGATCGTTGGAAGATTGACCATAAGAGACCACATTTACCACGTGTCCGCCCGGTGTCCTGCGCCGAAATTGGTGCGCAAAAGTCACCTGCCAGTATTTTTCCATGGGGCACAGAGAGAGAAGCAAGCTTCCACGAACTGCATGTCAATGAAGAGATATGTGAAAAAACACCTTGAGGATTGATTCCAAACAACGTTTGCCATGTTTCGGTCGATATTATGTAGTTAATCCGGAAAAAGTTTCACGTTGTAGGTGACTGCATTTTCGGTTCGTTTCGGTAGCCAGGCGCAATGTAGAAAACGGAACGATTTCTCCTACACACAGACGCTTTCAGGAAACACTGCGCATTTGGTATGTGGCTGGGAGTCTCCTCATTGAAAACATCAGAAGCTCTTCAAAGGTAAATTATTTTATTTATTTGGTTATCTGGCTTTTGTGAAAATGTTGCATGCTACATGCTACACAAAATGCTATGCTAGCTTTGCATACTCTTACACAAATTAGTCAATTTCTATGGTTCAAAAGCATATTTTGAAAATCTGAGATGACAGTGTTGTTAAGAAAAGGCTAAGCTTGAGAGCAAACGCATTATTTTAATTTTATTTGCGATTTTCAGAAATCGTTAACGTTGCGTTATGCTAATGAGCCTGAGGCTTAGTCACAATCCCGGATCCGGGATGGGGAGTTTCAAGAGGTTAAGGAATAGGCTACCTACCAATAATGTATTGTACATATGTACAGGTCAATTGGAAATTATTCAGATGCCTTGACTTTTTCCACATTTTGTTATCTTACAGCCCTATTCTAAAATTTAATGAATTACGTTTTCTCATCATCAATCTACACACAATACCCCATAATGACAAAGTGAAATGTTTTTTTAAATGTTTGCACATTTATTACAAATAAAAATACAGAAATACCTTATTTACATACTGTATATCATACACTACAGTTGAGGAACAGTGGGAAAGTAATTCTGCTTTGAAAATTGACACATTTGTAACCTCTCTTTTAAGAACATGGGTCTTTTGGTACCTACTGGAGAGCTCTTCTTTGTCTACACCCATTCAGCATCGTTCACACCCTCTTAAGCTTTAGCCCCACCCATCTCTTTAAGGATTCACATGTGAGGCTTTGTACTAAACAACCAAAGATTTCAAGACGAAAGGCTGGTTTATACTACGTATATACACACCGTTTGTTAATTTGACCTGGAGTGCCAGAGTGTGCTCTGGCCATTCGTAAACTCAGAGCGATGTCAGATTGTCTGTTCCTAAATTCAGTGTGTTTTTCTCTCAGAGCGTTCAGAGCGCACACTGGACACTCTGGCCTAGGAGTAAGGTTGATCCGAGCATTCTGATCTAACAGCAGTCATTTCCAGACACAAATGAGAAAACAGCTCACCATTTTACTCGCACTAGCAGAGCTGCTTTGGCTGTTTTTATGTTATTCAGAGCGTTGGTGATTGCAACTGTGCTGCTGGCAACAATTTAATTATGCTTTTTTCCAATGTTTACTGGCACCGGCCATATTCAACGGGTGTTTAGTGTTCGTAAATGTGTCAGTTATTCTGCGCTCTGGCACAATCAGATGAGACTGCTCTGAAATCCGAGTAGATAGCAAGAATTGACCAGCTACAGCAATCGACAGTTGTCGCAGTGACATCATAAACATACTATTGAAATAGTTACTAGCATAGCGGAGTCTTTTGTTTAGACATGTAGCTAGCTAGCTCAACAGTGAACCATAATCCCAACTCATAATGTTACTACCCTGCATGAATCTGGAGGTAGCTAACCAACCGGGTTCAATGTTAGCTAGCTAACATTAGGCTATAACTAACAATGCAAGTGGCTCTGAGATACAAATACTATTACTACACAGATCTTACACGTAACATTAAATAGCTAGCCAGCCAGTTAACATTAGCTAGCTAGCTAACAGTACACTTTAACTTGAAATTAAAACAACTTTCTGACGATGTTAGAAATTTGTAATATCTGAAAATGTAGCTAGCTACACTATCTTACCCGTATGCATGAATTGACACTTCTCACTCTCACATGTCACGGATGTCATGGTAGCCCTTAGTTTGAAGATGTAATCTGAAAACAGGTGTTTTATACAACAGCCTTTGGTGTGTTCTCTTGTCGACTCTGTCTACATATTTGCAATCAAACGCCATAATTTTCTCCATCTCCTTAGCTATCATACTCTAATTCCACTGATTTCAAAACTCAGTCCTCCAGAAAGTGAAGAGCAACACTTATGCAGTTGTACTACGTGAAATCATACAAAAAAGCAGCGTTAAAAAGGATAACTTGCACATACTGGCCAGCTGTGTTGTAGAGAAGAGCGTGCTACATGGCAGACCAATCCAAACTCATCTCTCGCATGTCCAGCCCACTCATTATCTCAGCCAATCATGGCTAGCGGGAAGGCTGCTGTCTTTTTCTGTTGCTAACCCATCTAAGCTCGTTTTTCTGTGGCTAGCCCATCTAGGTTCTTAATTTAACATTTTTTTTCTCGTATTTACAGATGGCATACAAGTTTGTTATTAAGGAACATGATAGTTCATATGTTCCAGAAGGCATTTCTGTCGTAACGATGAGACCAAGGCGCAGCGTGATAAGAATACATTCTTCTTTAATTAACGAAGAACACTTAAACAAACTAACAAAACAACAAAACAAAACTCTATGATAAACCAAGTGCTGACATGCTACACATAGACAATAACTACACATAGGCAATAACTACACATAGGCAATAACTACACATAGGCAATAACCCACAAAACAAAAATGGAAAATGGCAACCTAAATAGGATCCCCAATCAGAGACAACAATAAACAGCTGTCTCTGATTGGGAACCAATTCAGGCCACCATAGACCTACAAATACCTAGTCATACCAAAACCCAATAGAATTACAAAAACCCTAGACAAGAAAAACACACATACCACCCTCGTCACACCCTGACATAACCAAAATAATAAAGAAAACAAAGATAACTAAGGTCAGGGCGTGACAAGTCGTGACGTGCCTAGTTTCCTGAAAAGAGTCACAAATGAGATATTTCAGTTGTATTTTTTAATTATTATTTTGATAACATTTCTAAAAACCTGTTTTAGCTTTGTCATTATGGGGTATTGTGTGTAGATTGATGAGGTAGAAAATATAATTGAATACATTTAAAAATAAGGCTGTAAGTAACAAAATGTG
This sequence comes from Oncorhynchus masou masou, assembly GCF_036934945.1. Classification (NCBI taxonomy): domain Eukaryota; kingdom Metazoa; phylum Chordata; class Actinopteri; order Salmoniformes; family Salmonidae; genus Oncorhynchus; species Oncorhynchus masou. The sequence continues at coordinate 51,874,226 of NC_088239.1, read as the reverse complement.
GAAAAAGTCAAGGCTTCTGACTACTTTCCGAACGCACTGGATATTAAACGTCTATGTTATACATCTCTCATATAGAGGCCAAATTGGACTGGTGTGGAGATTACGCCTCTTGCCCTCTTCTATGTTGCACCACAATCAGTTACATTAAATTCCTTGCTCTAATGATTTGGTAGCCTTCTGCAATTCATCCACAATTAAAGATTTGGGTGTATGAAAATGAACTCTTTCAGAGCACAGAAAGTGTCACAGTGTTTTGTGTTTTTATTCCCTTTTATTCATAGTTTTTGAAAGGCAAGTGTTAGATGTGAGCAATTTTAGAGGATTATTATGTCTAATAATCCCACTTGTCAAATTGTCAAAGAAAACTCAAAGCAGGCAACAGACTCCGGGACTGGTTGTGGGGCTCTATGCAATACATTTTAATAGGTTCCTAATGAGCTGTGGATGTGGGATGGGTGTTCTCAAATTCCAAACTCTCAACACTCAATTCTTGGTTGAAAAGACAGCAATCATATTAGATATGCAGGCAGCCTACGGAACAGGCTTTGTGGAGTGATCTGAAGACAACTTTCATGCAGAGACGGCGACGCAGACACACTGTCAGTGACAAAATGAAACACCCTTCACACAGAGATGGTGGAACATGAGAGACGCAGTGGCATGTCAGTTATTCTGTCAGATTAACCCATGCAGTGTTGAGCTGCCACACCAATGCAGACATCACACAATGTTGTTTACTGTGTACCCAGAGAAAAAAACATACCAACCGTAATAGATTTAGAACCATGGCATTTTCTTCAAGGCTGATGACTGCTGGGTTTCTTCCAATATTACACAAAATTGGTCATAGTTGACCTACTTGATGATTGAACACATTTTCAACATACTCATTTGAAAATGATCTACTATATAGGCCTATCTCTATGCTGTTGTTGTTTGGGACTTGTTTACTGTATTTTGTTGGGGTATGTTTCCCTGTCATAAAGGGAGCACTGGAGAATGGCCCGGAGTCAGGGAATCCCAGAGAGCTCAAGTGTAATAAATCAGCCAGAAAGCTGGAGGAGGAGGAGAAAGTGCTGGTGGGAATTTGCCTCAGAGCTTTCACTGTAGCCTTCAGTGTTTGGCCTGTCAGACTGTAGGTTCTGCTTAACATAGCATAGAGTCCCCAGCCTCCTCCTATACAGCCTCTTTACAGCAGCTTACATGTATAGCACTAAGCCCTCGCCTGATACTATCTTCACGTTGCATGTCCAGCAAGTAAACAGATTTACAGCAGCTTTGCACGTACTGTAGAACAGAAGAGGAGAAAATAATATTTAGTATAATTTTTCTTGATATTATATAGCCCCCATATTTGATGCTGAACACATTAGCAAACCAAGTTATAAGCAAGAGGAGGAGAAATATTTTCCAAATTTCATTTTTGTCCTCTGCTCTACCCCGCCTTAACCTTTCATTGTGGTGGGGTTTTGTTTTTGAGCCTCTCCTTCACATATTGCCTGCTGTTTCAGCTAATTTGTTTCAGGACTTGCTGTGTCTGTTTGGTTGATGTCATCCTCAGTAGGGCAGGTGGGTGAGGGCTACGTCGAAGACCCTTTGATGTGTCTCAAAGCGTTTACATCTCAAACTCGGGCTTCGAGATGACATCCCTCACCAGCAGCAGCCCTCAGAGCATTACCGGAAGTTGCAGATTCCTTTGCCTCAACATATTTACACGGTCACTGCAAATAGCAGCCACCCTGCAGATTATACTAGTAAGAACAACCTTGGGGATGTTTTCTCATTCCTGATTTTTATTAAACCGGTCTGCACATCACACCCGCCTGCCATTTGAATTCCAGAGAAGACGGTGAGGAACTGGAGTTCTGTAGACTTGAACCGTTTCTCTCTAAGTGCCTGCATAGTGTTTTTAGAGGTTTTTTAGAGGTTGTTCTTAGATAACTGGAGTGTGTTCAGTGTTGTATGTGTAAAGACCCAGGGCTTTAGGGGTGAATGACGGTACAGCACATCACTTTAGTTGTTATGTATCTGTTGGAATGTTATTTTGGGAGAAATTGTCCTGCTTTAACCCCTCATGCCACACCCCAGCCCTCCCTGTGCCTTGTCCCATGTGACACTCTTACTGTAAAATCCTCTCAGCTTGAAAAGTGAACATCATGAGGCAAGTGGATGATGAAATTATTATGTAAATACATTGACAATCTGTTACCATTAAGCAGTCCACGTCATGTCAGTTTAATGCCTAACGATTCATGACGTTCACTTTAAAAAATATTGAAATTCACGCTCTGTTGGACTTTGGAATGATTGAAAGGAAACCGATGATTGATTATTTTCTCCTTCTCTGTGTTCCCGCAGGACTTGGGACTCCAGGGAACATCCCTTAATGATATCCTCTATAAGAATGCAGCCTTTCTCAACCTGGTGGATCCAATCTCCCATGAGCTCCTGCTCAGCCTGGCCAAAGACATGCAGTGCCCAAAGAGGGTAAGCCCATCGTACCGTCTGGCTGTTGATCTCGACCTCCTCAGCCGTGCTGTTGTCAGGGAACATCAAATGAGATCAGGCACAGAAAATAGAACGTTTAGGAATCCACAGCTGCAAGGGTCAATTCAAGAGCATGTACATGACGGTCAGTCTTTTTGAAATGTGACTGCTAGGCTACTTGGTTTGGTTCCAGCCTTCCAACTGATGCCAGTATCCATACAGTCGTTATGATTAGTCTCTAAACGATGCCTGTGTGTGCACGTGTTCACTCTTGGGGTGCCCGAGACATCGGCACCTATTTATAACTAATGGCCAGAAGTAGGTCAGTCACAGTGTGGTGTCATTTCAACAACGTACACAACTTACAACACAGTATCTTCTGTTGCTTGTTACTTTTTCTTCAGTATTCACTTGCATGAAAATAGGTAATAGTGTACAATTGATCTAAAATAATGAATTTACTGCCAAGAAAAAATTAAGAAGACAGTAGCTCATATAGAGTTTTCGGCCAAAAGTGTTTGCTCCTTCCTAAAAGACTTTGTTTTCATCATCTTCTAGTCTAAATGAATTTACTGGGAGCTTGAATCTCTCAGATTGATGTAGTTGACCTTTCACTTGCTTTAAAGATGTACCAGGCATCTTTTGATAAGCTCTTTTCCCAATAAATGGCTTCCCAGAGGAATATGCAGTGAAGGGGCACACTTTCCAATAATAACAAAGACAGACAGCTGTGCCCAGCTAACGGGCTCATCTTGTTTAAACTGGTATCCAGAGAGATCTAGCAACACATTGTGAAATACAGTAGATAGAAATATTGAACTATTAAGCACTTCTTCTCTTTAACAGATTATGAAAAATACTTTTGAAAAAAGGCTTCTTTGAAATCCGATCTTTCAATGAGGGCAGCATAGCTAGGGTGGTGTGTATTGGATTTTTGTTTTTTTGGGAGGGGTGAGTGGGTCATGAGGGGTTGGCAGGGGTGTTCTCCGCTGTGACCGCCTGGCTTCCTACTGGGAACAAATTGGTTGAATCAACGTTGACGCAACGTAATTTGTCAACGTATAATGACATGGAATTTAATAACTCATATAACATCAATGATGCTATTTAGGCCTATATAGCATTTGCAGTCATCAACAGCTATTGTTTCAATTCAACCCAGAATTCAACAACAAAAAAACAATGCAATAAACCTAGGGTTTAAACCCCTGATTTCAAATGTTATGATTTTCAGTGATATTGAATTGTGTTTGGTTGTCAACGCAACCAAATATCAACATTTGAAGGAGATGTATCTTCTGCTTGGATAGTTCCATCTGTTCCACTGACTTAGTCTGGCTTTAATTCCAGTTTGTCTACAAATTAATAATTAATATGTTGGATTCATGTCTCCATCTCAACCAAATATCTAAGTTAAATAATAGGAGTAATTCAAATCCAACTTGATTTAAAGTGCATTTAAAGTTTGATTTCGTTAGATTTATTCCTATTCTTTAACTTGGATTTTTGGTTGAGATGGAGACATGATATTGAAATGTTGCGTTGTCAACCAAACACAATTCAATATTACTTTTGCAATTACAGTAAATGGCCTAAAGTTAAGACAAACTACAAACTAATGTAACATTCCACCTTAAAATAAGTAACACATCCATGGTCACATTTTGAGATTACTATACATTTCTTCTAATGTAATCATCAAAGGTGTGCATGTTCAAGACAGCATGCATAGGTCATCGCAGGTCTATGGAGTTCTTCACAATTGCTGTAATAATCTGCACAGAATTTCGAACGGCATTGATCACATGTAGTCTCAACTGCAATCCAGGTCATTTGGTTCTGCTATTAGATGAAGCACAGTGATAACACATTAAGCTGTTGTATAAATAAACAAATATCTGATTTGAACTTTGCTGTGCTTTTAAATGGTTGAAAGTGCAGTGATAGATATGTGGGTGACCACTAAACCAGAAATCTGACATTGTTTATCCATTGCAATTTGGTTGTGCTTTTAGATGGTTGACTGCATAGTGACAACACATTGGAAATTCAACAAAATTTTGGCTGTCTTTTTGAGTGGCAGTATATATGTTGTAGTCTCATTGATGAACGTCTCGACCAAAAAATGACATAATTATCTTGAAATGACGTGGTATGCCTAGGGGTTGGTGAAATGTGACAGGGATTTAGTGAGTTGGTCTGCTGTGCCTCAGGGCCTCAGCTGCAGGTCCAGTCACGGTTCTTCCTCCTTCACCTCTATGCTTCAAGGGATTGACAATCAAATGCAAACAACAACTCATCAAAACTTTTCACTGCTTCATTACTATTATTGTGCATTCAGCTATAGAGCTGTATATCTAACTCAAGAGCCTTGTGGTCGTCTAGGTCTATGAATATTCAGAATCGTGTTTGAATTTGAGTGAAAAACATGTTTTGAACAATGTTAAGCAGATGCCATGTTGACAATGCCCGAATTCACATCAAAGAGAAGAACATGTTATTTCCAGATTAGAGTCAATAGCTTGTCTACGACTACTTCCATTCAGTTAACCCCTTTCCCACCAAGATTTAACATAACAAATACTGTAATGGTGTTCTCACTGTCATTTCATTGCCTGAAGCGAAACGCTGGAAGGTTTGAAGTGTATGAGGCATGTTTTGTGCCACAGAGTGGGAGGAGTGGGAATGGTTAATCGCCTGAAGTAAATTGCCCCTGTCTTTTTTCTCTTTTGCTGCATTGCCTCTTTCTTGTTGTTGTGTTGTACCATTAATTAGATTTACCCTGCTCTGCTCAACCCAATCCGTTTAAAGTCTTTGACAGAGGAAGGGAGAGTGAGAGAGAGAGAGAGAGAGAGAGAGAGAGAGAGAGAGAGAGAGAGAGAGAGAGAGAGGGAGAGGGAGAGGGAGAAAAAGGAATGGAGAAAGAGCTGGAGCGAGACCAAGGAGGAGAAGAGAGGGAGACTGACAGAGATGCTAAAGCATATTTTCATGTATAAAATGCTCAAGGCAACCATGTTGGATGGACAAATGAGAAGAGCCTTGAGCTCATTTGGTGAAAGCATTCAAAAGGTTGGATTGTTTGTAGAGTGATAAGTGAAGGGGATCAGACAATTATAAATAACTACCTTTTAAACCACATTCTAGGAACAAAGTAAACAGCCTCCTCTCCACAGCTCAATGTGTCATAATAGGGGTTACAAGGCCGTAAGTGATACAATGGTCCATTGAAATATGTGTATCCAAGATGTTCTGCCTTTGGCTTCTAAATGTATAAATTCATTCTATGGAGTCACACGTTTACCTGTTGTGCTAAATGTGGTTAAGACTACCTTGAAATCAGAACAACAGGTGCATTTGTTGTAAACACATTCCTAAGAGTTTTCAATCTCTTGTAAGATATTCAGCACTGTATAATACGGATACGGTCATTCGATTGGATATGATTTAGTAAAGTTATGTACTTTTACATATACAATGTACATCATCTGGGATATTCAACCAATTCTCAACAAAGGGGTCAAATTCAGTTGTTCATGATGTCGGAAAGGAAAATAAGCATGTTTTCGTTACATTAATTCACTTCAGAAAGTCAAATAGAGCAGTCATTTGATTATTCCTCTATTTGAATGCCAGACACTTTTTAAGCCCTTTGAAACCTTTTGAGGCCTTTTTTCAGCTGTAGCCGCCAGCAGAAGAGATTAAAGTGTGTGGGGTTGTGTGTTTTTGTATATGTGTGTATTACAGGAGAAGGACACCCTGAAGTCGTCCGACAAGATCTGCAGACAGCTGATATTCCACCTGACCCCTCACTCCAAGTGGATGAGACAGAGCGTGCCCAGGAGGAAGTCACAGGCCTGGTGAGTCCGTCCGTCTTCCCGTTTGCACATCCACACACCGGGACAGCTACTGCCATAACACCAACGCAAACGAATAAACAGCTAACAGCAAACTGACATCAGAGCATGCCCTAGAACCTTCAAAACTCACTCGCATCTCTAAAACAAGACAGTCTCGTGTTCAGTGTGTGTCAGAGATAAGTCACTCCTGACATTGGGCTAAGGCGCTTTACTGTACAATACCTGCTAGGATTTAATGTGCTAGATCAGGGCTCTCCAACCCTGTCCCTGGAGAGCTACCCTTCTGTACGTTTTCATTCCAACCCCACTTGTAATGAACCTGACTCAGCTTATCAACCAGCTAATTTGTAGAAGCAAGTGCCCTAAATTAGGGTTGGGAGTGAAAACCTGGAGGATGGTAGCTCTCCAGGAACACGTTTGGAGAGCATCGTGTTAGATAATTATACAGCAGTACTAGCTGCCATAAAGTCTAATAAGTTATTGTATTGTGGTCCTGTAATATAGACCTGTGTAGTAGCCTATTTTTGGGGGCAGGATATCATGTTCACTTGGTCAGTTTCAGTTTCTTGGGGAGTGTACTGTCGCCTCACTGCACAGCTTGACAACTGCCATGGTGCTGTAGACTTATCTCACCCAGAAATAAATGAACAAATCAATCATAATGAATAACAGAAAGGTTTTAATGAAATAAAACATCAGACAGATTCAGCTCGAGAAACGCTGTGTAAAGGATAGACAGAACTGCAAATGCTCTCCAGCTCTAATTGCCAAGCAGGTGCATTTGAGGGGAAGAAGGAAGGAAACAATCTAATGATCTTCATGTGTTTCTATCTCCCTGAGCAATTAAACTAGTTTGTGAGATGTTTGACAGCCCCAGTCGAACATCCTAGCCCGTCTCCTTGTTGCAACGTTTCAAAAGATGTGTCAACAATAACGAGGCTGGCTCTCCCACTGTGTTCATTAGCAGACTCTGCTCTGGCAGCAGGCTCCTCGCTGTAAACCGTTCTTCTTCTCATTGCCTCAACCCTCTTACCAGACAGCCTCTCTCCTCACTGCCTCAACCCTAACTAACTATCCAGCCAGGCAGCCTCTCTCCTCACTGCCTCAACCCTAACTAACTATCCAGCCAGGCAGCCTCTCTCCTCACTGCCTCAACCCTAACTAACTATCCAGCCAGGCAGCCTCTCTCCGTACTGCCTCAACCCTAACTAACTATCCAGCCAGGCAGCCTCTCTCCTCACTGCCTCAACCCTAACTAACTATCCAGCCAGGCAGCCTCTCTCCGTACTGCCTCAACCCTAACTAACTATCCAGCCAGGCAGCCTCTCTCCTCACTGCCTCAACCCTAACTAACTATCCAGCCAGGCAGCCTCTCTCCTCACTGCCTCAACCCTAACTAACTATCCAGCCAGGCAGCCTCTCTCCTCACTGCCTCAACCCTAACTAACTATCCAGCCAGGCAGCCTCTCTCCTCACTGCCTCAACCCTAACTAACTATCCAGCCAGGCAGCCTCTCTCCTCACTGCCTCAACCCTAACTAACTATCCAGCCAGGCAGCCTCTCTCCTCACTGCCTCAACCCTAACTAACTATCCAGCCAGGCAGCCTCACTCCTCACTGCCTCAACCCTAACTAACTATCCAGCCAGGCAGCTTCTCTCCTCACTGCCTCAACCCTAACTAACTATCCAGCCAGGCAGCCTCTCTCCTCACTGCCTCAACCCTAACTAACTATCCAGCCAGGCAGCCTCGCTCCTCACTGACTCAACCCTAACTAACTATCCAGCCAGGCAGCCTCTCTCCTCACTGCCTCAACCCTAACTAACTATCCAGCCAGGCAGCCTCTCTCCGTACTGCCTCAACCCTAACTAACTATCCAGCCAGGCAGCCTCTCTCCTCACTGCCTCAACCCTAACTAACTATCCAGCCAGGCAGCCTCTCTCCTCACTGCCTCAACCCTAACTAACTATCCAGCCAGGCAGCCTCTCTCCTCACTGCCTCAACCCTAACTAACTATCCAGCCAGGCAGCCTCTCTCCTCACTGCCTCAACCCTAACTAACTATCCAGCCAGGCAGCCTCTCTCCTCACTGCCTCAACCCTAACTAACTATCCAGCCAGGCAGCCTCACTCCTCACTGCCTCAACCCTAACTAACTATCCAGCCAGGCAGCCTCTCTCCTCACTGCCTCAACCCTAACTAACTATCCAGCCAGGCAGCCTCTCTCCTCACTGCCTCAACCCTAACTAACTATCCAGCCAGGCAGCCTCTCTCCTCACTGCCTCATCCCTAACTAACTATCCAGCCAGGCAGCCTCTCTCCTCACTGCCTCAACCCTAACTAACTATCCAGCCAGGCAGCCTCTCTCCGTACTGCCTCAACCCTAACTAACTATCCAGCCAGGCAGCCTCTCTCCTCACTGCCTCAACCCTAACTAACTATCCAGCCAGGCAGCCTCTCTCCTCACTGCCTCAACCCTAACTAACTATCCAGCCAGGCAGCCTCTCTCCTCACTGCCTCAACCCTAACTAACTATCCAGCCAGGCAGCCTCTCTCCTCACTGCCTCAACCCTAACTAACTATCCAGCCAGGCAGCCTCTCTCCTCACTGCCTCAACCCTAACTAACTATCCAGCCAGGCAGCCTCTCTCCTCACTGCCTCAACCCTAACTAACTATCCAGCCAGGCGGCCTCTCTCCTCACTTCCTCATCCTATCTAACTGCCAAGTCAGGCAGCTTCTCTTCTCACTGCTTCAACCCTCACTAATTACCCAGCCAGCCAGCCTCTCTCCCTACTGCCTCAACCCTAACTAACTCCCCAGCCAGACAGCCTCTCTCCTCACTTCTTCAACCCTAACTAACTACCCAGCCAGACAGCCTCAGCCATACTGCGATGGAACCCGTCAACCAGGGTTCCGTTAGCTGGTCGTAGATGCGAAATTATGCTTTTTAGCCTATTCTTTGATGGAAATACCAGTCAATGTACTTTAAAACCTGTTTGAGATCGAGCTACTTTTTTCAACATTCTGTTAAAACTCGCGCAACATTTCAACGTCCTGCTACTCATGCCAGGAATATAGTATATGCATATGATTAGTATGTGTGCATAGAAAACACTCTGAAGTTTCTAGAACTGGTTCAATGGTGTCTGTGACTATAATAGAACGAGTTCCGTTGTCAAAATCGCAAGAAAACCTGGTCACTAAATCGAAGAAGAAAAAATCAATCCGCCAGTGTTTGTATTGTCTATGGCTTTCCATAAATGATGGAACTGTGTTTGCAATTCCTACAGATTCCACACGATGTCGCCAGTGTTGTGATTTCCAGGCCCATTTATTCTTGGTCTAATCACTGAATACCACATCCGGACTTCAGATGTGCACCCAAAAAAAGATCTTGGCTAGAAATTGCATACTAGTTATTGAATACAGATCGCTCCGTGATCAATTAAATCGTTTATTAACGTTTACTAATACCTAAACTTGGATTACAGAAGTAGGTTGAAGTGTTTTGTCAAAGTTTATAGGCAACTTTATGAATTTTTAAAAATTACGTTGTGTTGGGAAACGTGCATTTTCCATGGATTTCACGGTGTTCATAAATGGACATTTTGGGTATATATGGACCGATTTAATCGAAAAAAAGACCCAATTGTGATGTTTATGGGACATATAGGAGTGCCAACAAAGAATCTCGTCAAAGGTATTGAATGTTTTATATTTTATTTCTGCGTTTTGGGTAGCGCCGGCTACGCTAATTTCTTTGTTTACGTCCCCTTTGTGTGTATCTGGGGGCTGCATGCTATCGGATAATAGCTTGTCATGCTTTCGTCGAAAAGCATTTTACAAATCTGACATGTTGGCTATATTCACAACGAGTGTGGCTTGAATTGAGTACCCTGCATGTGAATTTTAATGAAAGTTTGAGTTTTAACGAGTACAATTAGTTGGCGCTCTGGAATTTCCGCTCATTTGGTTCCTGTACAGGAACCAACGCCTGAAGAAGTTTTAAATACATTTGACTGGTCATGCTTATTGGTGTATAGGTTAATTTGCATAATTTAGTGGAATTAAATTGGCACGAGTACAGTATATTCGTTATGTATCTTATTTATCAAATGCGTACAGCATACAAATACAGAGCCTTTGAATGGAAAATATCAAACAGCAAATGCATAGGCAACAGAAGGCATGCTTCATCAGCGCTTCACACACCACTTTGCAATGAACTGGAGGCAGTATGCATTTTGAAAACATATACTGAATCGTTTGAAACCTTATAGTTTTAATACATAATCTCAGCAAAAAAGGAAATGTCCCGTTGTCAGGACCCTGTCTTTCAAAGTCAATTCTTTGAAAATACAAATAACTTCACAGATCTTCATTGTAAAGGGTTTGAACACTTTTTCCAATGCTTGTTCAATGAACCATAAACAATTAATGAACATGCACTTGTGGAACAGTCGTTAGACACTAACAGCTTACAGACGGTAGGCAATTAAGGTCACAGTTATGAAAACTTAGGACACTAAAAGAGGCATTTCTACTGACTCTGAAAAACACCAAAAGAAAGATGCACAATCACTCCATCAGTGCCCAGACTGTCCGCAATAGGCTGAGAGAGGCTGGACTGAGGGCTTGTAGGCCTGTTGTAAGGAAGGTCCTCAGACATCACCGGCAACAACGTCGCCTATGGGCGACGGATCTCAATCCCATTAAGTATGTCTGGGACCTGTTGGATCGGAGGGTGAGGGCTAGGGCCATTCCCTCCAGAAATGTCCGGGAACTTGCAGGTGCCTTGGTGGAAGAGCGGGGTAACATCTCGCAGCAAGAACTGGCAAATCTGGTGCAGTCCATAAGGAGGAGTACTTAATGCAGCTGGTGGCCACACCAGATTCTGACTGTTACTTTTGATTTTGACCCCCCCTTTGTTCAGTGACACATTATTGAATTTCTGTTAGTCACATGTCTGTGGAACTTGTTCAGTTTATGTCTCAGTTGTTGAATCTTGTTATGTTCATACAAATATTTACACGTGAAGTTTCCTGAAAATAAATGCAGTTGACAGTGAGAGGACATTTCTTTTTTTGCTGAGTTTATTATGAGGCATGTCTTACCTTGCTTTCAAGTAACCTAGCCAAAGTCATACCATATCCATGGACACTGATTTAATATCATCTTTTCTTTCATTGTCTTGTAGCCAAAGGCAGAATACTAGTCCTATTAGCAACAAGATACTAGTTGTTGCATATTAGATCTCCCCTCTTTCTAAATGATATCTCTGTCACATGAAGCCACTCACATGCACGGTGCCCTTTTTAAAACTGTGTTTTCCCGCTAATTGCATTATGGAACAAACATTGCAGTGTGCATCGCTGTGCTTAGCTATAATGTGAAGAAAGTATAGTTTATCAACATTTTAAGCTAAGCGTTCTGATCTGTTGCATCAGATTTGTTGCTTTTTAATATTTTATATGTAAACTAGGCCTACTGGTTGTATGAATTTGGGTACTATCGTCCCACAACTGTTCCAGAGTCTGTTTGGAATAGGCTATTTCTTTCTCGATAAACTGACCAATAGAATAGTCGATTTTGTTCTATGGGGGATAGTAGATTGACATAGGCTAGTGATTTTGCTGTTCATTACTCATCTTCGTGGCTGGGGAAAAGTAAATGTGGAAAGGAATTCTAACATCTTCAAAGTGTACATCAGAATTCGGTAAGAAGTATCGCACATTGTTGCATCCTCGACTTGTATGTCCTGTTCATATGAATTACCATAATCAAAATGTGATTTTTGTTATTCTGAGCACCCTGGATGAACACCCTAATCAGGTTATGCACCAAATGCATATGGGTCTGGTAGATTTCTCAAGTTTGCGGTAAATGAAAATGCTGCTGGGCAAATATCCAGCGCCACATTTTTCTAACGGAAACCCTGCCGTTAACCCATTTCTATTCAAGTACATTTCCAGGCTTAATGAAACATCTCAGAAGACTTTGAAAGAGTTTGTGCTGTGAATATACTAGTAGCATTTAGAATTCATAATGGTTTCACTGTTTCAATGATAATAGGTATTTAACGATGTTTGATAATGGGTATACTTTACTTAAAGTGATGCTTTTCCTCAATTGATGTCTTTATGATTTTGAGTAATCCTTCCTCTTTTATCCTCTTTATCTCTCACTCTCTCTTGCTCACTCTCTCTCTCTCTCTGTTTCTCTCACGCTCCCTCTCTCTCGCTCCCTCTCAGGTTGGTCCTATTTTAAAATCCTTTTTCTCACATCGATTTTTTTCTATTTTTTCTTTCTTTTAAGAGTCCATTTTGTTCAACAGTTGCCTCACAGAAAGAACAGAGCAAGTATGCGGTCTGAGCTGGGGCTCTAGGGAAAACCTTCTGTCATAGAGAGAGGAGAAGAGAGATGAGGGAGGGAAAGAGCGAAGAGAAAGAAAGAGAGAGGGTGGGTGGGTGGGAGAGGGGGGGGCACTACAAGGTTACCCATTAGAACCCCTGTGTTTCTTTCATTCCTCCCACCTCGTCTTACAGTAAATAGGTTACAGCTATAGATCTGTTCTCTCATGTATAGGAAAGAAAATACTTATTCCATGTGCAGTAGCATGCTTTCCAGCCACAGAAAATGTCATTATTTTCACAGAAGAGATGGAATAGAATCCATTGTATTCGTTTCAGAGCTCATGCATAAAATGTATTACTTCAGTCAGCTCAGTCCTAGAACACTGTGTAAGGTGCAGAGACGTTTTGTCCTTTATTGTTTGGAATCATGTCCCAGGAGAGTTGAAAGTCTATTTGATTAGTGTCCGCAATAGCATGTTATAGTGTCCTCCTTATAATAAATGACTGAGTCCCCCTGAACATGTTTATAATCTTTTCTACATCTGCATTGGATTTCAAATTAATCAAATCCATATTCTTTAATACCCTGAAATTGCTCTTCCAGCACAATCGGAGGAGAATTCGCTCATATAGCAGATGTTATTTCATTAATTATCTTTACTTCCAGGCAATCATTGACGCCGTCATCTGAGGTCTTAATAACAACATCCAATGATGAATCTAGCTCAGTAAAAATAGGAAGAAGCCCTGCCTGCAGCCGATTTAGTAGATACCGTTAGACAACCTTCCCCATGTAGTAATAAATGCATTACTCAGTACTAGCTGATGAGGGTTTGAAGTTATAATGGAAGTCAGTGGATATGAGTTAAATGCTCTATGCTGTGTGTGCATGCTCAGTAAATAAATACTACTTCTACTTCTAACCCAATTGATACTTCTTTTTTATCACTTTATATGGTACTACACTCATACTAAACTCATCATTCAGAAGCATTATCAGCTGCATGGGCCAAAGGTTATCCAAGCAGCTCAATAGAAAGCATTATTAGCTTTAGGTGAATGGTTAAAAGAGTAAGATACTGGCGTTGAGTGCTTTTATGGCTGTCGTGCTGTTAGCAAATCAAATCAAATTGTATTGGTCACATACAGATGGTTAGCAAATGTTAATGTGAGTGTAGCGAAATGCTTGTGCTTCTAGTTCCGACAGTGCAGTAATGTCTAACAAGTAATCAAACAGTTCCCCAACAACTACCTAATACACACAAATCTGAAGGGATGGAATAAGAATATGTACATACAGTTGAAGTCGGAAGTTTACATACACTTCGGTTGGAGTCATTAAAACTTGTTTTTCAACCACTCCATAAATTTCTTGTTAACAAACTTTATTTTTGGCAAGTCGGTTAGGACTTATACTGTGTGCATGACACAAGTAATTTTTCCAACCAAGCATTAACCAAGCAAAGTCAGAAATAACAATAAAATAAATCGCTTACCTTTGAAGACCTTCCTCTGGTGGCAATGCCAAGTGTCCTAACTACACAGTGAATGTTCATTTTGTTTGATAACATCCATTTTTATAGCCTAACATGAAACATTTGAAAACCGCTTGCGTCGTAATTTCCGTCTCATTCAACTTTGGACGAAGCGTTTGTGGTAATTACACACACTAAACAAACATTATCCAGTCATGGTTGGTTACATTGCAATCCTCTGGTTGTTATTAACACATCCATACTTTATTGTTCTTTCACCGGGACGTATTGACCAAAACAAACTGATTTGAAGACACCAATCAATGACCTCATTGCGCACCAATGGTAGGACCGGTCTATCGTTGATTGACTGTATTTTGGCCCAATGACCACTGATCATCTTGAAATCTAGCTTGGAAGATAGCCAATGAGCTGAGGTAAACGGTAATATGTAATGGTTATACCTTTGAAGACCAGCCTTTGTTGTAAACTCTGGCGTAACAGAAGTGCATTCGCCATTGCAAATACTACTTGACGGAGCCACGAGTGTTACGCATAGCAGTACATAGTCAATAGCATTTTCGGCAAGTTTATATATTTAAATTATGGCGAATAAATCAGGAAAAGCTAAAACAAAGTCTAGGTATACAGATTTAACCCAAATTATAGAGAAAGCGAGACCGAGTTGCTTCAGGAAGATGAATCTTTCAGTTTTGCTACCGGTAATGGACTGAGTTCTGATTCTGTTATGGAGTTATTGGATTTTCAACTGCTGGGGAAAGGCTACAAACTGTTTGTGGACAACTTCTACACATGCCCTACCCTGTTTACAGAGCTGAGGAAGCGTGATGTGTGGGCTTGTGGCACCATTCGGGCCAACAGAGTGGGCTTTCCAAAAACAAAGGTGAACGACGTGCCTAAGCGGGCTGAGCGGGGTACCATGCGATGGATTCGTGAAAATGGCCTGCTCTTTGTAAAGTAGATGGATACCAGAGAGGTGGTCATGTGCACAACTATCCACAAGTCCTTCAGTGGCGATCACGTCGTCAGGCGTGTGAAGGGTGGTATCGGGGCATGGACCACAAAAAAAAATCCCCATTCCAGCTGCTGTGAAGGACTACAACAAGGGCATGGGAGGTGTGGACCTGTCAGATGCACTGATAAGATACTACAATGTTGTCCACAAGACCATGAAATGGTACAAGACATTTTTCTATCATTTCATTAACAATGCTGTGGTGAATGCCTTCATCCTCCAGAAGGAAATGGCCAAGAGCTGTGGACAGCCCCCCATCTCACAGCTAGCATTCAGGGAGCTGCTCATCCAGGAGCTTGCTAGCTACAGCAAGTCCACTGTAGCACCTTCTGTCCCCTCTACCTCTGTCCCTTCTGCTCCAACCAGTGGTGTTCACCTGCCCAAATTCATCTCTGCAGGCATGAATGTGCCTTGGGGCAAAAAGGGCACAGTAGGGAGACGTTGTTGTGCCCTTTGTCACAGGAAATGCCCCATCACCTGCACCACATGTTCAGTAAGCCTCTGCTTTACAGCAGAAAGAGACTGCTATTGGCCATGGCACCAGCAGCACAATATTGTGTAGAGGACTGAGGGTCTTGACAATATTGTAAATAGAAAATGTGTAAATAGTTACCCTTGATATTTGTTTATGTTTTATTATTATTATTATTTATTTATTTATTTTTAATATATATTTTTGGGGGGGGTGTTAGAATAGCATGTATGTATTTTTATATAGTTCTTTCCTTCCAAATGTATCACTGTACCAATTTGGCCACTTGGGTACATTTGGGTACATTTGTGTGGGACACCTGGGTGACTTCATGCTCAATGTCATGTAGCTCGCTCATTCTTGAAGTTACCTGTCTAAAACTTTGCTCAACTAATGTTGCCATCTTATGTTCTTCATTCAAATCATCCTCAGCATCCTATCTGTATGTTTGGCTGTTTTTGTTCCTTTGAAAGAGGATGCAGCCACAATAAAAAACAGAAAACGTATGTTTATTTCCTTGTATTTTCTTCAACAATATCTATTGTGTTATATTCTCCTACATTCAATTCACATTTCCACAAAATTCAGAGTGTTTCCTTTCAAATGATACGAAGAATATGCATATCCTTGCTTCTGGGCCTGAGCTACATACTGGCAGTTAGATTAGGGAAAGTCTTTAGGCGTAAATTGAGAAGAAGGGGGGGGGGTGCCCCAAAGAAGTTAAACAATTTAAAGGCAATGCTACCAAATACTAATAGAGTGTATGTAAACTTCTGACCCACTGGGAATGTGATGAAAGAAATAAAAGCTAAAATACATCATTCTCTCCACTATTATTTTGACATTTCAAATAAAGTGGTGATCCTAACTGACCTAAGACAGGGAATTTTTACTAGGATTAAATGTCAGGAATTGTGAAAAACTGTATAAATATATGGATGACCAATGGCCAAGCGGCATTGGGTAAGTGCAATAGATGGTATAAGGTACAGTATATACATATGCGATGAGTAATGTTAGATATGTTAACATTATTAAAGTGGCCCTGTTTAAAGTGACTAGTGATATATTTATTAAAGTGGCCAGTGATTTGTGCCTCTATCTAGGCAGCAGCCTCTCTGAGTTAGTGATGGCTGTTTAGCAGTCTTATGGCCTTGCGATAGAAGCTGTTTTTCAGTCTCTCGGTCCCAGCTTGAATGCACATGTACTGACCTCGCACAGGTCTTATCAGCTGTGCATGTGGGTGAATATATCCACTCTGACTCCATCTGTCTGCTACACGTGAGGCTGTCCACCAGGGGCTCTGATATCTGACCCAGACACAGGCTACTGAATCAGACGACACGGTTACATATAGTACCAACCACGCATTTGACAGCCTGTTCCTCACTGCAATCCCTAGCACACTGCTGGCACTCTTACCTTTGCACACACAAACCTTTGCACACACACACACCCACACATCTAGACACTTCCACATACACTTTGGCTGTGACATGAGGTAACAGGTTTATCCAAGGCAGGTGGAGTAGGTAGGATTTCAGTCAACTCAGCACGTGTCAAGCCCCGTTTGATTGACTGTCAATTTCACACTGATCCAAAGGTGTGAAACGACTTGATACAGTGCGAAGAAAAAGATACTGCCAAGGTTACTTTTGCACATCCCTTGCAATGTAACTTCATCGGTCTTTCTTGCCTATTTTTGTCCCTTGAATTCACTCATACACTCACAAGGACATTGTAGAATGCTTTTCATTGGCTTGCTTGTTCAGCTAAGCATGCAGTATTGTATACAAGTTGACGTTGGTTTACTCAGGCAGTTCAGGTTAATTCGCTACCCTGTTCAGGAGCACAACAGCGTTCTGTCATTCTATTGCTACCACTACCTGTTGTGTCGTTACCATTGTTCAGTGACTCCAGTAGACTTGTGAGTCTAGGACAAAGTTGTTCATGATACTGAAGCACTTCTACTTCATTTATTTATTTACATCACTCATCTGCCTGTTTCCCCAGTGTCGGCTGTTTCAATGTGTTTAACCTATTTTCAGGGAGTCTCGGCAGGCATCCCCTGAGGTCTCTCTACAAAAAGGTCATGACAACTCTGACTCATCCCTCCTGACACTCTAATAACCTGAGAGACATGCTCAAGGTGAGAAAAGGAGGTGAAATGAGTAAACAACATGTGGGAGGAAAATATACATCTAAATATAGACTTCCTTTTAGAGTCGATTGAAATGCTTACTTAGAATGAAATAAGAGGATGAAAAAGGGAAATGTCTTAGCAAGTAACAGAGTGGTATGTCATTGTCAGTACCATATCTGTGAACATTGCCTCATGTTGTCCCTCCCCTACCCATTTGATTGTGTATAAAAGTCTCCTCCTCGTAGTCGGTCTAGTTTCTTGTATACGCTAGGTAATCCAATCAACCTCTCATTGTTCTTTGCCAGCAACATACCGCCCTGCATCCCACTGCTGGCTTGCTTCTGAAGTTAAGCAGTTTTGGTCCTTGGATGAGAGACCAGATGCTACTGGAAGTGGTGTTGGAGGGCCAGTAGGAAGCACTCTTTCCTCTGGTCTAAAAAAAATATCCCATTGCCCTGTGTAGGTTGCTGTCTTTTGGATAGGACGTTAAACAGGTGTTCTGACTTTCTATGATCACTAAAAAGCCCATGGCACTTGTCGTAAGAGTAGGGGTGTTAACCCTGGTGTCCTGGCTAAATTCCCAATCTGGCCTTCATACCATCATGGTCACCTAATCATCCCCAGTTTGTAGTTTCCCCTGTAACTATTCCCCAGGTGATTGCTGTAAATGAGAATGTTTTCTCAGTCAACATACCTGGTAAAATAATTGTTTAAAAAATGTCTGGCCTCCACCTTGTAGAGAAACTTAAGGAGTCATCTATGGTCGTTATCCATAATGAATGGCACATTTCCCAATGAGCCCAGCATCGTAGGGCCTCTTTACACTACACTTCTTTGACGACACAAACTAAGTCCAGCAGAGATACTTGTGTAGTCTAAAGAGACGGATCTAGATTCAAATCTCTCTTGAAGAGATGTCGCCCACACTACCTCTGGAGATAGTGTGGGAGACATCTACACCACATACTCCCCTCTGAGTGGTAGGGCTCTCCCACACCACATGTACCTGCAAGAATGACCTTGATTACCTACAGCATTTTTGCTCTGTTAGCCAAATTCTAAATTAGGATATCCACATTCTCTGTGGTTGTGATCCATTGATTATATCTGTGAAAACATATTGATCTGATATTAGAGCTTTTGATTTGGGCCTTGCATAGAAAAAAACATTGGGGATTACAGGAAAATATGGAGGGAGAGAAAACCTGAAGAATGAATCAAAGAGTATTTTTGTTGCTGCCTGGTCTGACGTTTACACAGAGCAAATCCCCATTGTCTCCCAACTACCATCAAGCACCACTGTGTCCCTTTGCAACGCTGCACTTTAATGTTGGTTTCATAACCGGGCCTTGACATTGCAGACAGGGGCGCAGTTTTCCATGATTTAGTATTCAGTATTTAATCAGGATAAAGCAGCAGCTACTCTTCCTGGTGTCCAGTTACAGTTATGTAATGCTAACTCTTTTCCATGGAAACTGAAAACATGGCAAATAATAAACTTCTGGAATAGTTTTTGTTTTTTCATACACTCTTAGAAAAAAGGGTTCCAAAGGGGCTCTTTGGCTGTCCCTATAGGATAACTCTTTTGGTTCCAGGTTGAACTCTTTTGGGTTCCATGTAGAACACTCTGTGGCAAGGGTTCTACATGGAACCCAAATGGGTTCTACCTGGAACCAGAAAATGGTTCTTCAAAGGGTTCTCCTATGATGACAGCCAAACAACCCTTTTATGTTATAGATAACACAAGATTTTTCTAAGAGTGTAGAATACATGCTCACAGAAATATGTCTTAACACCTGTAAATCAAATCAAATCAAATCAAATTTTATTTGTCACATACACATGGTTAGTAGATGTTAATGCGAGTGGAGCAAAATGCTTGTGCTTCTAGTTCCGACAATGCAGTAATAACCCACGAGTAATCTAACCTATAACAATTCCACAACTACTACCTTATACACACAAGTGTAAAGGGATAAAGAATATGTACATAAAGATATATGAATGAGTGATGGTACAGAACGGCATAGGCAAGATGCAGTAGATGGTATAGAGTACAGTATATACATATGAGATTAGTAATGTAGGGTATATAAACATAAAGTGGCATAGTTTAAAGTGGCTAGTGATACATGTATTACATAAAGATGGCAAGATGCAGTAGATGATATACAGTACAGTATATATATATACATATGAGATGAGTAATGTAGGGTATGTAAACATTATATTAAGTGGCATTGTTTAAAGTGGCTAGTGATACATTTTTACATCAATTTCCATCAATTTCTATTATTAAAGTGGCTGGAGTTGAGTCAGTATGTTGGCAGCAGCCACTCAATGTGAGTGGTGGCTGTTTAACAGTCTGATGGCCTTGAGATAGAAGCTGTTTTTCAGTCCCTCAGTCCCTGCTTTGATGCACCTGTACTGACCTCGCCTTCTGGATGATAGCGGGGCAGTGGCTTGGGTGGTTGTTGTCCTTGATAATCTTTATGGCCTTCCTGTGACATCGGGTGGTGTAGGTGTCCTGGAGGGCAGGTAGTTTGCCCCTGGTGATGCGTTGTGCAGATCTCACTACCCTCTGGAGAGCCTTACGGTTGTGGGTGGAGCAGTTGCCGTACCAGGCAGTGATACAGCCCAACAGGATGCTCTCGATTGTGCATCTGTAGAAGTTTGTGAGTGCTTTTGGTGACAAGCCAAATTTCTTGAGGCGCTGCTGCGCCTTCTTCACAACGCTGTCTGTGTGGGTGGACCAATTCAGTTTGTCCGTGTATGCCGAGGAACTTAACTTACTACCCTTTCCACTACTGTCCCGTCGATGTGGATAGGGGGGTGCTCCCTCTGCTGTTTCCTGAAGTCCACAATCATTGCCTTTGTTTTGTTGACGTTGAGTGTGAGGTTATTTTCCTGACACCACACTCCGAGGGCCCTCACCTCCTCCCTGTAGGCCGTATCGTCGTTGTTGGTAGTCAAGCCTACCACTGTAGTGTCGTCCGCAAACTTGATGATTGAGTTGGAGGGTACTGTGGTGTTAAATGCTGAGCTGTAGTCGATGAACAGCATTATCACATAGGTATTCCTCTTGTCCAGATGGGTTAGGGCAGTGTGCAGTGTGGTTGCGTTTGTGTCGTCTGTGGACCTATTGGGGCGGTAAGCAAATTGGAGTGGGTCTAGGGTGTCAGGTAGGGTGGAGGTGATATGGTCCTTGACTAGTCTCTCAAAGCACTTCATGATGACGGAAGTGAGTGCTACGGGGCGGTAGTCGTTTAGCTCAGTTACCTTAGCTTTCTTGGGAACAGGAACAATGGTGGCCCTCTTGAAGCATGTGGGAACAGCAGACTGGGATGAGGATTGATTGAATATGTCCGTAAACACACCAGCAAGCTGGTCTGTGCATGCTCTGAGGACACGGCTGGGGATGCCATCTGGGCCTGCAGCCTTGCGAGGGTTAACACGTTTAAATGTTTTACTCACGTCAGCTGCAGTGAAGGAGAGCCCGCAGGTTTTGGTAGCGGGCCATGTCAGTGGCACTGTATTGTCCTCAAAGCGAGCAAAAAAGTTATTTAGTCTGTCTGGGAGCAAGACATCCTGGTCCGCGACGGGGTTGGTTTTCTTTTTGTAATCCGTGATTGACTGTAGACCCTACCACATACCTCTTGTGTCTGAGCCGTTGAATTGTGACTCTACTTTGTCTCTATACTGACACTTAGCTTGTTTGATTGCCTTGCAGAGGGAATAGCTACACTGTTTGTATTTGGTCATGTTTCCGGTCACCTTGCCCTGGTTAAAAGCAGTGGTTTGCGCTTTCAGTTTCGCGCGAATGCTGCCGTCAATCCACAGTTTCTGGTTTGGGAATCTTTTAAACGTTGCTGTGGGTGTAGCATCGCCGATGCACTTTCTAATGAACTCGCTCACTGAATCAGCGTATTCGTCAATGTTGTTGTTGGACGCAATGCGGAACATATTCCAATCCACGTGATCAAAGCGTTCTTGAAGCGTGGAATCAGATTGGTCGGACCAGCGTTGAACAGACCTGAGCGCGGGAGCTTCTTGTTTTAGTTTCTGTCTGCAGGCTGGAAGCAACTAAATGGAGTCGTGGTCAGCTTTTCCGAAAGGAGGCCTGGGGTGGGCCTTATATGCGTCGCGGAAGTTAGAATAACAATGATCCAGGGTTTTGTAGCTCCAGATACTTAGTAAGCAACTGCCAATTATTAACTTTATTAATGATTCACTTTATACATTCAATGAAAAAAACAACCTTTGTGAACTTAGTACAGATACAGTAGATCCTATTAGGCAGGAGAGCAGGGGAAACAGCGAGTGTGGGAGAAAGGTTATTACGGTTTATAGTTCATGGCTTTGCTTTACCTTGAATTGTGTTATTGTACGTGTTTTCCTTCATGTTGTGTTCTGTTCCCTCACGTTGTTGTGTTGTGGTGCGTGTCGTTGCACACTGAGCTGAGCTGCCACTCCAACCTGTGTTAGGGGAACCCGGTGGCGTGCTGGTGTCAGGAGGGCCCATGAGAAGTGGCTGATAGGCGTATTAGTGGAGGGAAGGAGGCGTTGGTTGGCACTGATACAGTCTGCTCCTCCCCTCCCTCTGAGACCTCAGTGCCCTTCTCTGGGCTAATTAAAGCACCCTGGCATACACCTGTGGAGAAGCCTGGGGGGTCTCAGAGCTGGATCATGAAGTGTTGGTGGGAGGATAGGACTCCTTCAGAGGCTGTTGGAAGAGACTTACTTAGCGGTGGGTTTAGGGGTGAAAGCCTGTGTGTGTATGTTCATATGCTTGCCCAATCGGAATGATAGCTTGGCTCAAACCAAACATGTTGCTGAATGTTAGCTTCCAAGGCCCTGTGGCGAAGTTCTCAATCACTGCATGCACATCCATTTGTGCAACGGGCCCAGCAGCAGTACTAAAATGTTGTCAAATATTTTCACTCTGAAAAGCTTCTCTGTGGTGTCCCCTTTTAAAACCACCCAGGCCTGGGAATCTGTGCCCTATCTCGCCAATAGACATGACACAGACTGAAAGAAAGAACAACATACAGAACAACGAGAGTATTCCATACCTGGTTTGGTGTTGAAAGAATAGATTAGTTAGCAGAAAGCCCTGGTTCTCACAAGGCTCAGCCAACCTAGACCATTCATCATGTTTCATACAGATATCCAGACCATCCATCATGTTTAATACAGATACCCAGACCATTCATCACGTTTAATACAGATACCCAGACCATTCATCATGTTTAATACAGATACCCAGACCATCCATCATGTTTAATACAGATACCCAGACCATCCATCAATTTCTAATACAGATACCCAGACCATCCATCATATATAATACAGATACCCAGACCATTCATCATGTTTAATACAGATACCCAGACCATCCATCATGTTTAATACAGATACCCAGACCATCCATCATGTATAATACAGATACCCAGACCATCCATCATGTATAATACAGATACCCAGACCATCCATCATGTATAATACAGATACCCAGACCATCCATCATGTATAATACAGATACCCAGACCATCCATCATGTATAATACAGATACCCAGACCATCCATCATGTTTAATACAGATACCCAGACCATCCATCATGTTTAATACAGATACCCAGACCATCCATCATGTTTAATACAGATACCCAGACCATCCATCATGTTTAATACAGATACCCATATCCTGAATAAACAACTCAGGACCAAAGTGTTGATGAAGCAGACATTGATCCACCAGGCCTCTGGGATAGCATCTACATCCAATATTTCTCAAGTGACTTTATTTAATTCGGCTGACATGAGTCGCGTGTGTCTTTGCATTGCTCAGCTGAAGTGTAACCGCCTGGAGGATTCTAATTAGTATTACCTAGTTAGACCCTCTTCCCAGTTCCCTGAGAGACTCACATAGCGCATATTATTTATGCCTGAGCATATTGTTGGAATGACCTGCTACGCTGGCAGGTAGCCTAACAGTTAAGATTGTTGGGCCAGTAACCAAAAGGCCAAAGGTTTGAATCCCTGAGCCGACTCGGTGTAAAATCTGTCTGTGCCCTTGAACAAGGCACTTAACCCTAATTTGTCCTGTAAGTCACTCTGGATATGAGTGTCTGGTAAATGACTAAGTGTGAGTGTCTGTAAGTCCACATCCATCACGGCAACTCCTTACATTTACCATATGAGACTGAGTCATCCCACCATTTAGAGTAGATTTGGATATTGAAGTGCACAAAAACTGGTTAGTAGGAATTAGTCTATATCCACTGAAACACTATAACTTTTACTCCCAGGCTCTCTATGCTGATTTATGGGGGTAGATGAAGGGGAATGTGTATTCTATGTGGTTGGACAGATTTCAAGATTCCCTCGACATTTGCATTTATCACTCACCACCCACCCCCAGACGCTTTAGGTGTTGTGCGAAAAGTGTCTGGTAAACGTTCACCACATTTCTTTCCAAATCAAGTTTTTAGTAGTGACAGAAATTTTCATCCCCCACTTTCCCATTTCAAGATAGGTTGCGTACCTTCAGAGCATTAAGTCGTGCCAGGCTTTTCCCAGGGAGAAATAATTGGGAGGGACAAAGAAGACCAATGCTTATGACCACTTACCTTCTGTCCACCAGGAGAGCAGCTACACTGAACATAGCCATTAGCCTCAATGGGTCTAAAATGACCCTGACAGACAGTAGTAGTGTGGTAGAGATTAAAGGAGAGGATGAGAAAGGGTGAAGGTAAAGAAATAAATCAATGAGTCCGCTAAGGTCTTTACTGGGGTTGCAATCACCACAGCCAGGAAGAGTTTTAAGTGACCAGAATGAACTCAACTACCAGAGTTTAAAAGCAACACTTACACAGTACACAAATACACATGCTAACCAATATCCTGAATACAAATTCACATGAATGCTGATGTGCGCTGAAATAGGGAATAGGGGTTGCATGAAGAGAGCTCCTCTGGCTGAGAAATTAGTTGACGTCATGCTATCTGTGCTGTCGCGGCCCGCTCTGTAAATCTCTGGATTTGTGGCGGCAGGTCTTGAAATGGATGTTGTCATAACTTAGCCTGTATGATCTCAACCCAGAGCTGTTTAAACTGACACTAAATCACAGGTGATGGTCTCGCCCTATTTCACTGAATGGATTGTTTGTTCAGAGCTTTTGAAGCTGATAAAGATCTGTCTTTAGTTCTGGCCTACCATCTCAGCTTTATACACCATTGTTTGAGGATATTTTACCGTAGACTCTACAGCCCTATTCCTCAATAGATAACATAGATTGTCATATAATGAGAATGAGTGCCCATAGACATCCATATTAAAAAGAGGATTATTTCCTATAGGAAAGAACAGCTATGAAAGGCAATCAGCCAGAGCAGCTGTTAAATGTTAACATAACCATAACCAATATTTTTTTTTATCATGAGAGGGCCGTAAACAATACCAAGTAATGCTTATACTGCCAGAAAGATTGAATTGCTGAGGTGTAGTCACTTTTGAGGACAGAAGCTCAAGAACACAGTACAAATATGAAAATGTGAAAATCGTATGATTTTTTTCTCCCTATTCAACAAAATAGGGCTTGAAATTATTGAAGTGCTTTCTAGTTATATTTGTTTATACTAATTGCTCAGAGAAAGACATTTGTTTCAGAAGTAATAAAAACACGGTGGGGTTCCAAATTATTGACACAAAATGTTAGTATTTGGTCCCATATTCCTAGTATGCAATGATAATGGTGAGATGTTAGCATAAATACTTCTAAATAACAAACTGGCTTTATTTACAAACTAGTAACAATGTCTCACCGCATGGCCTTTTTCTCACTCATTTTACGTTATTCGAAAACAAAATCTCCGAAATAATGTTATTTTTTAAACAAAGCGATTATTATTATTATTCATTTAGAATTATATAAAAGCCCATTGGATATTTTCACAGATTTATGATTAACCCTGTTGTAACGGCATTCAGAGGTGAAAGAAGGATCGGACCAAAGCGCAACGTGGTAAGTGTTCATCTTTCTTTTAATGAAACTGAACACTTCAAAAACAAAACAACAAATTGAAAACTGAAACAGTTCTATCTGGTGCAGACACACAAAGACTGAAAATAACCACCCACAAAACACAAAGGAAAACAGGCTACCTAAATATGGTTCTTAATCAGGGACAACAATAGACAGCT
This sequence comes from Oncorhynchus masou masou, assembly GCF_036934945.1. Taxonomy (NCBI): domain Eukaryota; kingdom Metazoa; phylum Chordata; class Actinopteri; order Salmoniformes; family Salmonidae; genus Oncorhynchus; species Oncorhynchus masou. The sequence goes on along the minus strand of NC_088239.1, from coordinate 51,848,203 downwards.
GCCTCAGAACCATATCAGGCCAAACACAGAAATAGAAAAACGAACATAGACTGCCCACCCCAATACACACCCGGACCATGCTAAAAAAGACAAACAAAGGAATAAAGGTCAGAACGTGACAGTACCCCCCCCCCCCCCCAAGGTGCGGATTCCGGCCGCAAAACCTGAACCTATAGGGGAGAGTCTGGGTGGGCGTCTGTCCGCGGTGGCGGCTCTGGCGTGGGACGTGGACCCCACTTCACCACAGTTTTTGTCCGCCTCCTCAACCGCCCCCATGGCCTATTCTGAGCGGCGACCCTCGCCACCGACCTCAGACTGGTGACCCTCGCTACGGGTCCCGAATGGACGGGAGACACCGGCAGCTCCGGAGTGAAGGATGGCTCCGGCGGCTCCTGGCTGACTGACGGCTCTGGCGGCACCTGGCTGGCTGACGGCTCTGGAGGCTCCTGGCTGGCTGATGGCTCTGGAGGCTCCTGGTTGGCTGACGGCTCTGGAGGCTCCTGGCTGGCCGACGGCTCTGGCGGCTCCTGGCTGACTGACGGCTCTGGTGGCTCCTGGCTGGCTGGCGGCTCCTGGCTGGCTGGCGGCTCTGACGGCTCCTGACGGCTCCTGGCAGCTCCTGGCGGCTCCTGGCTGACTGGCGGTTCTGGCGGCTCCTGGCTGACTAGCGGCTCCTGGCTGACTGGCGGCTCCTGGCTGACTGGCAGCTCTGGCAGCTCCTGGCAGACTGGCAGCTCAGGACAGACGGGAGACTCTGGCGGCTCAGGACAGACGGAAGGCTCTGGCAGCGCTGGGCAGGAGGAAGGCTCTGGCAGCGCTGGACAGGCGGGAGCACCTGTTGGGAGGAGACGGAGAGACAGCCTGGTGCGGGGGGCTGCCACCAGAGGGCTGGTGCGTGGAGGTGACACTGGATAGACCGGACCGTGCAGGCGCTCTGGAGCTCTTGAGCCTGCCCAACTTTACCTGGTTGAATGCACCCCGTAGCCCAGCCAGTGCGGCGAGGTGGAATAGCCCGCACTGGGCTGTGCTGGCAAACCGGGGACACCATGCGTAAGGCTGGTGCCATGTAAGCCAGCCCGAGGAGACGCACTGGAGAACAGATGCGTAGCGCCGGCTTCATGGCACCTGGCTCGATGCCCACTCAGCCCGGCCGATACGAGGAGCTGGAATGTACCGCACCGGGCTATGCACACGCACCGGGGACACCGTGCGCTCCACCGCATAACACGGTGCCTGCCCGGTCCCTCTCGCTCTCCGGTAAGGTCTCCTACCTGAACTCGCCACACTCCCCGTGTGCTCCCCCCAATACATTTTTGGGGCTGCCTCACGGGCTTCCTTGCCAGCCGTGTTCCCTCAAAGCACTGGCTCCCTTTAGCTGCTGCCTCCACTCTCCTGGCTGCCTCCACCTGTTCCCATGGGAGGCGATCCCTTCCAGCCAGGTTCTCCTCCCATGTGTAGCAACCCTTGCCGTCCAGAATGTCCTCCCATGTCCATTCCTCCTTACAGCGCTGCTCCTGCTGCTGCTGCTGCTGCTGCTGCTGCTGCTGCTGCCTGTTACCACGCTGCTTGGCCCTTTTTTGGTGGGTGGTTCTGTAACGGCATTCAGAGGTGGAAGAAGGATCGGACCAAAGCGCAGCGTGGTAAGTGTTCATCTTTCTTTTAATGAAACTGAACACTTCAAAAGCAAAACAACAAAGTGAAAACCGAAACAGTTCTATCTGGTGCAGACACACAAAGACTGAAAATAACCACCCACAAAACACAAAGGAAAACAAAGGAAAACAGGCTACCTAAATATGGTTCTCAATCAGGGACAACGATAGACTGCCTCTGATTGAGAACCATATCAGGCCAAACACAGACTAACACAGACTGCCCACCCCAACACACGCCCTGACATGCTAAATAAAGACAAAACAAAGGAATAAAGGTCAGATCGTGACACCTGTTATTAGCAGGACAATATATCATGGCTCCCGAGTGGCGCACAATGGTTTTGCCTTGCAGTTCTCCAGCTGTATCCACTTAAAGCACGTGAGGTTCAAGGCACAAGGACAGGGGGCACCTCTCTGTATTTTGATACTTTGTGGACGGGGGCTCCGGAGTGGCTCAGCTGTCTAAGTCACCACATCGCAATACAAAATGTGTTGCTACAGATAACCGTGCCTTCAACTATTTTAGCACTGTTTTGCACTGCTGGTCTTGATAAATCAATGAGATTTTTATGTTCACTGGATCTCTGTTTGAATATTGGTTAAACTACAATTATAAAATTAGGGTGTATAAATGTTATGCTCTTAGTGCAACCGTTACTTAACTAGGCAAGTCAGTTAAGAACAAATTTTTGTTTACAAGGACAGCCTAGTCCTTCCTCCGCGTCATGGAATTGAACACCGATCTCCCACATGCCCGCACAACACGTAGATTCTTTACTCCCGACTGTCACGTTATACAGTGCCTTATTTTCCGATCTATCCTAATGGAAACGCAGAGGGTTAGAAACACCATAATTTGAATCAAATTAATTTAAGCAAAACTTCTTTAAATCAGTCCCATATACTATGTTCTTACAAAAAAGGTTTTAAATTCTCTAGTACAGGCACTATTGAAGTGGCTGCTGCCAGCACACTGACTCAACTCCAGCCACTTTAATAATGGGAATTGATGGAAATTGATGTAAAGTATATCACTAGCCACTTTAAACAATGCTACTTAATATAATGTTTACATACCCTACATTATTCATCTCGTGTATATGTATATACTGTACTCTATATCATCTACTGCATTTTGCCATCTTTATGTAATACATGTATCACTAGCCACTTTAAACTATGCCACTTTGTTTACATACCCTACATTACTAATCTCATATGTATATACTGTACTCGATACCATCTACTGCATCTTGCCTATGCCGTTCTGTACCATCACTCATTCATATCTTTATGTACATATTCTTTATCCCTTTACACTTGTGTGTGTATAAAGTAGTAGTTGTGGAATTGTTAGGTTAGATTACTCGTTGGTTATTACTGCATTGTCGGAACTAGAAGCACAAGCATTTCGCTACACTCGCATTAACATCTGCTAACCATGTGTATGTGACAAATAAATTGGATTTGATTTGACGGCTATCAAATGCTTCTCAAAGATGCCCTCTGGTGGTGAAACTAGCACTAACTAGCATTAATGTTACCAGTAGTTGGCACTTAAATAATGTGCCATAGAATTCTGCGGCACCATGCAAGCTGTGCCGCAGTATGCTGCAACTTTAAAAGGACGAACCACTGTAGTACATCCTCCCAGCGAACAGCAGAAATATTGGTTGTGTTTCAGATTGTTGTGCCCAATAGAAATGAATCGTAAATAATGTATTGTGTAATTTTGTAGTCACTTTTATTGTAAATAAGAATATAATATGTTTCTAAACACTGCTACATTAATGTGAATGCTACCATGATGCTACCAATCCTCAATGAATCGTGAATAAGGATGAGTGAGAAGAGGGTCAAAGATCATACCCCCAAGACATGCTAACATCTCACCATCTCTCGCCATTCAAATGGCTGATGACTCGATATAATTTTAGCTTTAAGCACAAAGGGATTTCATCCCTCTGTGACCAAGAGAAAGTGGTCTTGTTTCAATTTGACAAAATTATTTGGTAGTTCTTCATATTGTGAGCTCTAAATCCATCTGAGAACATTACAGCGAGATGAGTCCACTTTATCTGTAATCGCTAGGCTCCTTTTCATATGCAGTATTGCAAGCGGAGCTGCAAGGTTCACAGCCAGAGAAAATCGATCATTTGTCTGGCTATGCCAGAAAATGTGACATGTCGCTCCTTATGTAAATGAGGTGTCAGATTTCACATACTGCATCTCAGCTGAAAGCGGAGAGCGGCATGAGATGAGGGACAACCAGAGCTTTCACGGAGTTCACAGCAATTGATGTTGCGCCGTTCACAGAGAGCTCTGTACACAAAAATGTTGTCCGGAACCGGTTCAGAACTGCTCAAAGTCCCCTACATAAGGGACTTAACCAGCTAATATCTTTACGAAGGGGACTCCATTCTCATTTAGGTTCCTGTGCTGCATAATCAAATCCCTCTTGCTGGAGTGGATAGATGGATATCCCTCGCTCATTTGCTGTTAAATGAGACCTAATACAGGAAAAGCTCAGTGTTCTTGAGATGCATCTTGCTTATTATGCAGACAGAATCTGGCTGCCTTTGAAGTCCTTTGTTTATGTTGTAGAAACTGCAGGTCCGAGTAAAATGATACTGCTGGCCACAGGCAAAGTGGGTACATGAAATTAGAACAAGAGAGAAGACATTTGTAGTTATTTTATCTTTTCATGGTAACGGGCAGTGAGAAAGGTTGGTTGTGCCCATAAGTCTGAACCAAGCGGAGTCCTAGGCCTGTGGGTGGCATTCTGCCCACCTTGCTAGGAGGCAGTGGATTTGGATGGCGGTCTGAGACCGTCTCTGCTTCTCAGCCTCATTAAAACAATAGTACAGAGAATATTGCCCTACACCACCCACACGCCCCGTCGCAGTCAAACTGGAACAGGCTCTTTCTTTCCTTTATTTATCTCTCTCTCTCTCACTCTTTCGCTCTCTCGCTCTTTCTCTGTACTCTCTTTTTCTCTCTTCCTATCCCCCCTTCGCTCTACTCCCCCTTCTCTCTTTCCTATCTCTTTCCGCCCACACAATGAGGAGAGAAAGCAGGCTGCTCCAGCAGGAACTGGGAAATACCCACATCCTCTGAGCCCTCAAGCTGCCAAAATACAGAACAACACAAAACGAAAGTTGATGCATGGCTCTGTTGGCTCAGAAAGTGTAGCCTACATCTTGCAGATCTTGCACAAAGCAAAAGCCCCAGAGCCACTCTGCTGAGGAGAGCTAGGGAGAGACAGATGGGGCTCCCTGGCATTTAGAGGGGAGAGTGAAGGAGCAACCAGTCAATGCCAATGACGTTAATTACCATATAGAGGTGGTGTAGAGTACACCTTATATTTCTGTGGGGAAATCAGCTTGCCATTCTAATCCTTAGGGGTTGTTCGAGAGAAAAGGGTAGCAAGATAAAAATAGATCTTACAACATACAGAGCAAAATAACCTGAAACAGCCCAGACTGGGATTGCAGAGGAAGGGAGAGCGGGATGGATGGTGATCGAGGGAAGGAGGGAAAGCGAGAGTAGGAAGTAGAGAGAGGGAGTTGAATTATAGCCCACTCGAGGAATCAATAACTTCACAAATCTGAGCTCCAGTTAGCTGCTGCAGGCCTTTCCCTGGCTGCTCCAGAGCAGAGAGGCTGACAGATGTGAGGACCACAGGCAGCCCATTTATGAAGCTCCTGCTCCCACACAACCTTGGAGCAGGAGGGGAGAGGAGAGGAGGTTCAAATCCCAGGCAAACAGGACTGACTAAGAGGAGATGGGGTTCAGACCCCAGGCAAACAGGACTGACTAAGAGGAGATGGGGTTCAAACCCCAGGCAAACAGGACTGACTAAGAGAAGATGGGGTTCAAACCCCAGGCAAACAGGACTGACTAAGAGGAGATGGGGTTCAAACCCCAGGCAAACAGGACTGGCTAAGAGGAGAGGGGGTTCAAACCCCAGGCAAACAGGACTGACTAAGAGGAGAGGGGGTTCAAACCCCAGGCAAACAGGACTGACTAAGAGGAGAGGGGGTTCAAACCCCAGGCAAACAGGACTGACTAAGAGGAGATGGGGTTCAAACCCCAGGCAAACAGGACTGACTAAGAGGAGAGGGGGTTCAAACCCCAGGCAAACAGGACTGACTAAGAGGAGATGGGGTTCAAACCCCAGGCAAACAGGACTGGCTAAAAAGAGAGAAGGGCTAATGTATACACGTCTGGAGTGTAACCTAGTACATCCTCCCAGCGAACTACAGAAATGCTGTGTGTGTATGTAAATCTCTCTCCATTCCCACATTGTCATTGTCAATTGTTTTAAAGACTTCCTCCCCCTGACTTCCTCCTACTGTAATGTCCTACTGGAGGCTAGAGAAAGGAGCTCAACCCTCTCCCCAAATCCATAACATATTCTTCCATGGCACATCTAGAGTCCTGCACTCCTGTGCCACCTCCGCACGGTACAGCTGCCTCGGAGCTTTCAAATGAATTTTTAATCAGACTATGTCAGGGAGCAGGTTTTTGTTTAGTGCTTCTATTCTGCCTAGTCTCAGAGCTAGTGAGGGATATGATTATTCACCATGACAGTGTCAAAGGTCCAGTAGCATCACACTTGGAACTCTCCATACACTTGGAACTCTCCATACACTTGGAACTCTCCATACACTTGGAACTCTCCATACACTTTTATTTTTTATTTCACTAGTCCAGTCATTTGAAGGTTGGTATGATCATTAAATGCCATATTCTTAATTTGCCATCACCACAGATCCCTTCCTCTTTTAAAACATATTGCTCTTCTACTATATGCAGAGATAGAGTTGAGTAAATCATGTTCTCTGTAGTGCCAGTTTGATGCCTCTTTGCCCACTGATAGCTCTGTGGAAAAGGGACAGTATAGCCAATGTCAGCCGTGCCCTGTGGAAAGTGACATTTGGCATTTTTTGGGCTGTTCTGAAGGAAGAAGGGAGGAAGAGAGAGAGAAACACACACAAATATATGACATTCACCAAAAACACTTCTCAAAACAATTCTCCCAGTTCCCTTATAATCTGTTTTTACTGCCTGGTTGCAGTGGGACCTCTGATCCCATGTCAAGTTAAACAACATCCATAGTTCCCCATAACAGGGCTCTCTGTACATCGATAAAGACAGGATCATTAAGTTAAGATAATTTGTTTTTGCACGCTAGAGGATACCTAACTGCCAATATAGGATGCTTGGTCTCAGCTTTGTTATCATGTATACTAAATGGCTATTCTGTGCTCTGTGCTTTTCAATTCTATTCTCTGTGTAGTTTCTAACAGTCTCTGGTCTTTCCTTTCACAGTCTTAAAACCACACTGAAGAAGAAACTGACCAACGATGTGGTCAACCTGTCTGGCATCCCTCTGTCTGGCCGAGACATCCACCGGGTGGCCTTCTACCTCCGAAGTAACGGCGACTCTGTGTCGGCCGTGGACCTCAGCTTCACCGAGCTGCAGGATGAGAGCCTGCGCCTGCTGCTACCCCACCTGGGCTCCATGCCCAAACTCACCACCCTGGCCATCAACGGCAACCGTCTGACGGTGGGCGTGCTGAAGGACCTGACGGAGATGGTGAAGAACCCCCTGCAGTTCCCCAGCCTGGCCTGGGTGGACCTGGGCAACAACGTGGACATCTTCACCGTGCCACAGCCTCTCCTAGTGGCCCTGCGCAGACGCTTCGGCCTCCGGAGTAGCCTGCCCACAATCTATGAGTACAGTGAGGTGCAGGCCTATAGTAGTTATACCCTGGAGACCTCTATTGAAGAACCCAGCCTGTATGAAGAGGAGGAGGGGGGAAAGAGGGAGGAGGAGGAAGGAGAAGAGGATGAGGATAAGCTGGAGCTGGAGGCGTGGGGTGTTGGGGAGAAGCTTGGGGGGAAGGTTGTATCCACGAATGTGGCTCTGCACTACTGTGAGAGGTGAATGGTCAGAGCCATTGTGTATTGACAAATCTTTGTACCCTACTATACCCTCACCTTGCCCTGAGTGCTGCCTCCTGTGTCAGCATGCGTCATCATGACAGGAGAAGCTTGGGGTCACCAATTTCATAAAACACCCACTAGGAGAAAACACTGTGTTGTGTTGTCCCTTTGTATGTTCCGATTACAGAGAGCTAAAGACAGTTTCAGGAAAATGTACAGTTATTTTGTTGGTACAGACATTGTTATCCTAGGAACTGCAGTGACGTTGTTACTGTGTCGTCCTCCGAATGTCATTATTTATGAGCAAAGGAATCTTAAACAACAGGAACAAGACAGATTAGATTTCACCTGACTGTTTTGGCTTTCTAATGTCAAGTACTTTTTTTCTTATGTATTTGAGGTACTTTCATGTAGCACATGCCGACTGGATCACACAGTGGGAGGGTTTGTTTGCATAAATATGCTGCTGTGTTTTATTGCACAACACACAACATTGACTAAACACTGATTTCAGAACAGATGGTTTTAATTCACCAGAATCCCATTCATCAAAGAAGAGTTTTTATTTTCCAAGTAGAGCAGCTCTGATGAGGATGTGAACCTCTGAGTGAGCCTCAGCCGGCGAGTTCTGGGTCGGGCTGCCCTGGGCTGGGAGCTGGGGAGAGAACACACAGTCTGTCTGTCTGTCTGGGAGGGTTTGGGCAGCTGATGAACTGATTGCCTCCTCTGTCAGGTCGTGTTAGTGGTGACCAGAGACAGATGCTGAGGAGATTAACCATTTTTCTCAAAGCAAAACGGAATGATCTCTCGAGTGCATCGTCCACCGTCGGTTATATGGAAGATTATATTTATGAATCGTACCATAAATAAATAAGATGTGCCCTATTTGTTCAAATGAAAGGCAAAAATATTGCTGTTTGCACACATAAATGGACAGAATTGTGAATATGAGGATCAGAAGAAGCATGTTACAGGTGTCCATCGCCTGTTCTCTTTAGATGTTCTGTTCAGTGTTTATTTTGAGCATTATTTTGTATCTTTTTTTTTAACTGACATGACTGTTTACTGCAGCTCAACAATAGTCTGCAGAGATCAAGTTTTAAATAAATTATTTATAGTGTGTGTGTGTACTTGTTTGTGCACTCGTGTGGTTGTCTATGTCTGTCTGTGTGCAGTTGTGTGGGTGTGGATGTATGTGTTTGTGAGTGCTCTGGACATACCTGTTGTCCTCTAGAAACTGTTGTTTACTCGTTCGCACTTTAAATACAAGTACAAGTCAATGCCTGTTTAGACTGGCTCTATCCAGTCACAACTCTCTAAATGAATGTCCACTAGAATGGATTGATCTTCATCCAAACCGCTATAGTCACTATGGCTTCCAACATACTGCATTTGTCTCTGCTTCCCACCTCAATCTACTCTCCAGTAACATATTATAGAATACATGTTATGACTGTCCTTGCTTACTGTAACAAAATAAATACATGTCACAGTTCCATGCATGTGGTCATTGTTGTTGTTTGTTGTTGAACTGTATAAACTGACGTCATCTCCCACCAGGCAAGAACATACACCAAGAAGTTGAACACTCATATTCTGTGCATAGGGCAGTGGTGACATCATCTTTTTTTAAATTGGGGGGGCTTGCCTGTTTTGCATGTTATTTTGGCATTAATACGTGTCACATATCAGTTTGCAAAAAATGTGGGGGATCATTGAGTTAATAAAGCCACATGCCAACAGGCAGCTCCAAATGCAGGTGTTTCAGCCTAGATCAGTGCTTTCTTTGTGGTGGGGCTGGCCAGCAGAAAATAGGAGCATGATTGGCTCAGCATTGCACCGTGATTAGCTCAGTGTTCTGTCACTCATTGGGACACTACATTACCCCCCCCCCCCTCCCCTTTAGTAAGGGTAGACATAAAGAATGTGAGCCCTTTGGGTGCTGCCATAGAGTTACATCAGAAGTGCCCTTCCGAGAAGGCTCAAGGTCACGGGACACAAATAAAATCACGTTTTATTTGTGGCCAATGACCTTGAGCCTTCTTGGAAGGGCACTTCCAAATCATCTACAGTAGCTTTGATTGGGATGAACATCATACTTAGCTAGCCAACAAAATCTTAGCTAGCCATCATCATCATAAACCAAGTAGACAATCTACTGGCAAATCCTTTTTAATCCTTGTCATGTGAAGATAAATAATGAAGATAAATTATAGATAATACATATCAGCCATTGGACATAAACAACAAGTTGGATATCGCAAATTCAAAAATGAGTTGTTTGGAAGGAAACGGTGATAGTGGCTAACCTCAAGCATTGCAACTGGGAGGCCAGACTGGGAAAATCCGTTTTGAACGGTCATCCAACTCGCAATTGTAAACTTTTTTTTGATGACTAAATTTGCTGACAAAGGACCGCCGCACACAAGGTGAGTCCAAAAATGTCTTAAATGCTGCTGCATAAATGATGTTATATGCCAGGGAGATATGGTCAGCCATATCAGCTATGTTTTTTAAAAAGGCAGTAAACGAGGCTGAATGAATTGTTTCGCTGCCAGACAAGGCTCCGCTGATAGCCAGGTGTAACAGTGGTAAAGATTCACTGTATTGTGCTGGAGAGAAAGCTCTGCTGTTGGGACAGCTTTATGTAGGCCATGGACTGAATCCTTACCGCTGCTATACCTGGCTATCAGCGGAGCCTTGATTGGCAACGAAACAGTTCATTCAACCTTATTTACTGCTTTAAAAAAAACATAGCTGATATGGCTGACTTCCTTAAACAAATGTGGTTTCTACTGACTATTGAAATGTACAAATTCAGAACATGGGCCGTTCCTACAGTTTTTTTCCTGTACACCAAGTCAGAACTGTAGGATAAATAAAGGGGGCATATAAGCAGATAATGATAAATGCTCTTACAATATTCGATAATATTAGCCTAACAAACCATTATAACTCTGTTATTGTCGTTAAACGCTTGCGCCAACATTAGCTGATCTTATATTATTGAGAATTTGACACTATAGAAAACTCGCTACAATGTAAAATCCAAACTCACTTCTTTTACCAAATGAATTTGATCCAAATCAACCCTACTGCAGTGCTGACCTCCTCTGTCCTGGGTTTTACCCGGTGTAGATTATTCCCTGTACTCCAGCTGACAGCGGCACTCACCGGAAGTGCGACAAAAGAGTTTCCCCTTTTAAACAAAGAGCCCGTCAACACGGATAAAAACTTGTTTTATTGTAAATTAACAAAGATGTAAAGAACTCATTCACTCGTGCTGTATTCAACCTTTTCTGGCCCATGGTGTTGCATGTAAATGTTTATCGTTTTAAGCTTGGAAGAGAGACCCTTAAGACTTCAGCAGTCTTAGGCACCACAATCACAAGATGTCCTGTGTAGCTCATTTGTTAGAACAAGGTGCTTGCATTGCCAGGGTGGGTTTGATTCCCATGGGGGACCAGAGATAAAATGTCTACACTTGCTACTTTAAGTTGCACTTGATAAGAGTGTATGCTAAATTACTAAAATGTGAATGTCATTACAGACCTGGGTTCAATCCCAGGCTGTGTCACAGCTGACCGGGAGACCCATGAGGCAATGCATAGTTGTCCCATTGTGCAAAGAAACCACTACTAAAGGACTTGCTTGGACCAATAGCAATGGACATTAGACCAGTGGAAATCTGTCCTTTGGTCTGAGGAGTCCAAATTAGAGATTTTGGTTCCAACGCCATGTCTTTGTGAGACGCAGAGTAGGTGAACGGATGATCTCCGCCTTTGTGGTTCCCACCGTGAAGCATGGAGGAGGAGGTGTGATGGTGTGGGGGTGTTTTGCTGGTGACACTGTCTGTGATTTATTTTAAATTCAAGGCACACTTAACCAGCATGGCTACCACAGCATTCTGCAGGAACATGCCATGCCATCTGGTTTGTGCTTAGTGGGACTATCATTTGTTTTTCAACAGGACAATGACCCAAAACACACCTCCAGGCTGTGTAAGGGCTATTTGACCAAGAAGGAGAGTGAGGAAGTGCTGCGTCAGATGACCAGGTCTCCACAATCACCCGACCACAAGCCAATTGAGATGGTTTGGGATAAGTTGGACCGCAGAGTGAAAGAAAAGCAGCCAACAAGTGCTCGGCATATGTGGGAACTCCTTCAAGACTGTTGGAAAAGCATTCCAGGTGAAGCTGGTTGAGAGAATGCCAAGAGTGTGCAAAGCTGTCATCAAGGCAATGGGTGGCTACTTTGAACAATCTGAAATATAAAATATAACACTTTTTGGTTACTACATGATTCCATGTGTTATTTCATAGTTGTGATGTCTTCACTATTATTCTACAATGTAGAAAATAGTCCAAATAAAGAAAAATGCTTGAATGAGTAGGTGTGTCCAAACTTTTGACTGGTACTGTACATCTTGTCAAAAGCGGAGCGTGAAGGCAAATAGAGATATGTATATAATGACGAGGAGCTCACGGCTGTCACCTGCGGGAAGGCAGGCGACAAGTTTAGTTCCAAGATAAGCCCACGGAAACGCATTGGGCTTATTTTGGACAGATTTTAGCGAGTGAAACCTCTCGCTTCACCTCTTCCTCTCTGCTGCAAAAGAGACAGGTTGGAATGTCTGACTGAAATACAGGACTAATCAACCTTTCTCGTAAATTAATGGTGTTTGAATGTGTTGGGACATAATTATTTGGTCGTGGGACAAAAGGCCAAAAAGCAGGACTTTCCCTCACAATGCGGTCACCCTATCTGTCCATCGAGAGAGGATATCCCTCTGTATAGTTCTATGGCTTTCCAATACATCAGCTGGATTCTCAGCCACGGTTTGTGTTCTGTGTGAATGAGCAGATTGCAACGAGATGGAGGCGAGGCCCAGTCCCATATGGACCTGCCAGTGGTAGAGTAATATCACTATAGTGCTGACTGTGACTCACTGCTCTGCTGGGTATGCATCTTTCTCGGTTCATAGGGATAGTACCGGTATGCAGGGCCATCCATCTTCTGCTCTTATTAGGCCTGTAGAAATTCACGTTGGAGCTCAGTGTCAAATAACAGGAGACTCTGGGCCAATTTGCAGCTGACATAAATCTCGCCAGCTTGTCCTAAAACCTGGAAATGAGTAACCTCTGGTTCGTTCAGCCGTCCATATGGCGGAAATTAATGGGGAAAGAATAGGGTTTTGGGATAAACGATGAAAATAAGTTCTTAGAGGTTAACACAGGTTTAGGAGATCTCATACGTTTTGTTCTGTGAGATATTATCAGTCAGTTAACATAACCTTTATGAATTATGAAGTCTTTATGTGGTTTATGTGCTTTTTTAAATTACATAAATTCTTAAAAATTCACAAAAAAGTGACTTTAGCTGATGAATATTATCTCATAGTGCAAAACATATAGGATCTCCTAAACCTGTGTTAACCACAGACCATATTTTTGGAGTTTATGCAAAAACCCTACAACAACTCCATTCATTTCCCCATAGGCTTTAACCAATGAACCATGGTGGAGTTAGTGCCCACAAAAAGATGACATTTTTAAAAATGTAACCTTTATTTGCAAGTCAGTTAAGAACAAATTCTTATTTACAATCACAGCCTACCCCAGATGACACTGGGCGTCGCTCTATGGAACTCCAACTCACGGCCGGATGTGATTCAGCCTTGAGTCAAACCAGGGACTGTAAAGACACCTCTTGCACTGAGACACAGTCCCGCCACTCAGGAGCGCAGCCATTATCAATCAATCAGTCAATCAATCAATCAAATGTATTTATAAAGCCCTTCTTACATCAGCTGATGTCACAAAGTGCTGTACAGAAACCATAGCCTAAAACCCCAATCAGCAAGCAACGCAGATGTAGAAGCATGGTGGCTAGGAAAAACTCCCTATAAAGGCCAGAACCTAGGAAGAAAGAGAGGAAGCAGGCTCTGAGGGGGGGCCAGTCCTCTTCTGGCTGTACCGGGTAGAGATTATAACAGAACATGGCCAAGATGTTCAAATGTTCATAGATGACCAGCAAGGTCAAATAACAATAATCACAGTGGTTGTAGAGGGTGTGACAGAGGGTGCAACAGGTCAGTACCTCGGGAGAAATTGTCAGTTGGCTTTCCATAGCCGATCATTCAGAGTATCTCTACCGATCCTGCTGTCTCTAGAGAGTTGAAAACAGCAGGTCTGGGACAGGTAGCACATCCGGTGAACAGGTCAGGGTTCCATAGCCACAGGCAGAACAGTTGAAACTGGAGCAGCAGCACGACCAGGTGGACTGGGGACAGCAAGGAGTTATCAGGCCAGGTAGTCCTGAGGCATGGTCCTAGGGCTCAGGTCCTCCGAGAGAGAGAGAGAAAGAAAGAAAGAAAGAAAGAAAGAAAGAAAGAAAGAAAGAAAGAAAGAAAGAAAGAAAAGGAGAGACAGAATTAGAGAGAGCATACTTAAATTCACACAGGACACCGGATAAGACAGGAAAAATACTCCAGATATAACAGACTGACCCTAGCCCCCCAACACAAACTATTGCAGCATAAATACTTACTATTGACCCAGGCAGACTAGCGTAAAGAAAACCACATTCCTTCTAATAGCAAGGCAAAGAGCACATTCCAACAAGGTATTTCGACAAAAGCTCTGCTGCAAGTACAGTAGCTTAACACATATCCACATCTATTTATTTTTATTTTTTTTAACCCCCTTTTTCTCCCCAATTTCCTGGTATCCAATTGTTAGTAGCTACTATCTTGTCTCATCGCTACAACTCCCATACGGACTCGGGAGAGACGAAGGTCGAAAGTCATGCTTCCTCCGATACACAACCCAACCAAGCTGCACTGCTTCTTAACACAGTGCGCATCCAACTCGGAAGCCAGCCACACCAATGTGTCAGAGGAAACACTGTGTACCTGGCAACCTTGGTTGGCGCGCACTGCGCCCGGCCCGCCACAGGGGTTTCTGGTGCGTGATGAGACAAGGATATCCCTACCGGCCAAGCCCTCCCTAACCCGGATGACACTAGGCCAATTGTGCGTCGCCCCACGGATCTCCCGGTCACGGCCTGTTACGACAGAGCCTAGGCGCAAACCCAGGGTCTCTGGTGGCACAGCTGGCGCTGCAGTACAGCGCCCTTAACCACTGCGCCACCCGGGAGGCCCTTAAGGGCTCTATTTTAACAATCCTAACACAACGGTAAGTCTTAGCACTGTGAGTGTGTGTCAGAATTTTTAAAAATATTTTCACAACCAGAATTATGGGCACAGTAGCTGATTAATAAACAAGTTGTAGTTGTGGTGAGACTTGACCTCTCACTGGCCAATCAGAACGTGGTTCAAAGATAAATATGTAGTTGTTTGACGTTGTGTATTTACAGTCTTTTATATTGCATTGTCATCAACTCCAATTTGAATGTTAGTCGGTTACAGCCTAGTTTGTTAAATAACCTACAGAAAGAAAATAACAAACTGTATGTAGGCACATCCCATCTTTGCTAAATATGTTTAACATGTTTGCAGTCACAATTATAAGAAACCTAATTGCATTACTTCAATATGGATTTTTTTTGTTAAACATAGCATTCCAACTATTATAAGGGCTAGGCCTACTTTAAATTGCATTATGTCTGCCATGTCTAAGCAATGGGCATGCCTAAGGTTGTCAATAAGCAGGATTATATGTACTATTGATAAGGCTTAAAAAGACCCAGTAGGCACACACTGGTTGAATCAACATTATTTACACATCATGTCAATCAAATTACGTTGAACCAAAGTGGAATGGAAGTTGAATTGATGTCTGTGCCCAGTGGGGAGAGTGAATAATCACAGGGGCACAAGTTTGGTTTTAGAAGTGGGAGGGGGGGGACATAATTATTATTATTTATTTATTTTATTTATTTTATCCTATCAGATAGACAATCCAAACAGCCCCCCATATTCATTGAATGTTGCGCCCCTGGTCAATAACACCACAATTGCTCCCTGTGGGCATATAATATTAAGGTAGACTATGGAGGCTGGCTAGAATACTGATGAAAAGAGGATGTCAGCTCACTGTGTTGCTGCTCCCAAACTTGATCTTTTAATATGCTATGGTCATTCATATTAAATTCTAAGCAGTCTCACGAGCAAACCCCTTTATTGAGAGACTGCTATTTGGCAATTACATTGGGAAGGACAAAAATAAACTGCCTTTATTGAGGGGAGGGGAGGGGAGGCTATGCTTGGTTTTTATTCGAAACAACAATATTTCTAATTAGGATGGGGTCAGAAGCTTGATATCATAAATTGCATTTCTCGTTCCATGACACTCTGTGCACACATAGGCCTACATTTCCTTACGCATAACATATATGCGTCAATACAAAAAACTAGGCTCCTGTCAACTGTATCGTTGCATATGTGCCTTTGACACGTGTACCTCATTGGCGCCACACAGACCACTAAGAAAAGAAGAACATTTCTATCCACCTTGATTAGAAAACTTTAAAACAATTTGAGTTTGTTGGAAATTACATCTGTCTCTGTCTTTGTTGTCTCTCTCTCTGAGGCTGAGAGGAATAGGACTGTTCTTTCCCCATGTCTCTCTCTGAGGCTGAGAGGAATAGGACTGTTCTTTCCCCATGTCTCTCTCTGAGAGGAATAGGACTGTTCTTTCCCCGTGTCTCTCTCTGAGAGGAATAGGACTGTTCTTTCCCCGTGTCTCTCTCTGAGAGGAATAGGACTGTTCTTTCCCCATGTCTCTCTCTGAGAGGAATAGGACTGTTCTTTCTCCAAGTCTCTCTCTGAGGCTGAGAGGAATAGGACTGTTCTTTCCCCATGTCTCTCTCTGAGGCTGAGAGGAATAGGACTGTTCTTTCCCCGTGTCTCTCTCTGAGAGGAATAGGACTGTTCTTTCCCCATGTCTCTCTCTGAGAGGAATAGGACTGTTCTTTCCCCATGTCTCTCTCTGAGAGGAATAGGACTGTTCTTTCTCCATGTCTCTCTGAGGCTGAGAGGAATAGGACTGTTCTTTCCCCGTGTCTCTCTGAGGCTGAGAGGAATAGGACTGTTCTTTCCCCGTGACTCTCTCTGAGGCTGAGAGGAATTGGACTGTTCTTTCCCCATGTCTCTCTCTGAGAGGAATAGGACTGTTCTTTCTCCATGTCTCTCTGAGGCTGAGAGGAATAGGACTGTTCTTTCCCCGTGTCTCTCTGAGGCTGAGAGGAATAGGACTGTTCTTTCCCCGTGACTCTCTCTGAGGCTGAGAGGAATTGGACTGTTCTTTCTCCACGTCTCTCTCTGAGGCTGAGAGGAATAGGACTGTTCTTTCCCCGTGTCTCTCTGAGGCTGAGAGGAATAGGACTGTTCTTTCCCCATGTCTCTCTCTGAGAGGAATAGGACTGTTCTTTCCCCATGTCTCTTTCTGAGGCTGAGAGGAATAGGACTGTTCTTTCTCCACGTCTCTCTCTGAGGCTGAGAGGAATAGGACTGTTCTTTCCCCGTGTCTCTCTGAGGCTGAGAGGAATAGGACTGTTCTTTCCCCATGTCTCTCTCTGAGAGGAATAGGACTGTTCTTTCCCCATGTCTCTCTCTGAGGCTGAGAGGAATAGGACTGTTCTTTCCCCATGTCTCTTTCTGAGGCTGAGAGGAATAGGACTGTTCTTTCCCCATGTCTCTCTCTGAGGCTGAGAGGAATAGGACTGTTCTTTCCCCATGTCTCACTCTGAGAGGAATAAAACTGTTCTTTCCCCAAGTCTCTCTCTGAGAGGAATAGGACTGTTCTTTCCCCATGTCTCTCTCTGAGAGGAATAGGACTGTTCTTTCTCCATGTCTCTCTCTGAGGCTGAGAGGAATAGGACTGTTCTTTCCCCGTGTCTCTCTGAGGCTGAGAGGAATAGCACTGTTCTTTCCCCATGTCTCTTTCTGAGGCTGAGAGGAATAGGACTGTTCTTTCCCCATGTCTCACTCTGAGAGGAATAAAACTGTTCTTTCCCCAAGTCTCTCTCTGAGGCTGAGAGGAATTGGACTGTTCTTTCCCCATGTCTCTCTCTGAGGCTGAGAGGAATAGGACTGTTCTTTCCCCATGTCTCTCTCTGAGGCTGAGAGGAATAGGACTGTTCTTTCCCCGTGACTCTCTCTGAGGCTGAGAGGAATTGGACTGTTCTTTCTCCACGTCTCTCTCTGAGGCTGAGAGGAATAGGACTGTTCTTTCTCCATGTCTCTCTCTGAGGCTGAGAGGAATAGGACTGTTCTTTCCCCATGTCTCTTTCTGAGAGGAATAGGACTGTTCTTTCCCCATGTCTCTTTCTGAGAGGAATAGGACTGTTCTTTCCCCGTGTCTCTCTGAGGCTGAGAGGAATAGGACTGTTCTTTCTCCATGTCTCTCTCTGAGGCTGAGAGGAATAGGACTGTTCTTTCCCCATGTCTCTTTCTGAGAGGAATAGGACTGTTCTTTCCCCGTGTCTCTCTCTGAGAGGAATAGGTCTGTTCTTTCCCCGTGTCTCTCTCTGAGAGGAATAGGACTGTTCTTTCCCCATGTCTCTCTCTGAGAGGAATAGGACTGTTCTTTCCCCATGTCTCTCTCTGAGAGGAATAGGACTGTTCTTTCTCCATGTCTCTCTCTGAGGCTGAGAGGAATAGGACTGTTCTTTCCCCATGTCTCTTTCTGAGAGGAATAGGACTGTTCTTTCCCCGTGTCTCTCTCTGAGAGGAATAGGTCTGTTCTTTCCCCGTGTCTCTCTCTGAGAGGAATAGGACTGTTCTTTCCCCATGTCTCTCTCTGAGAGGAATAGGACTGTTCTTTCCCCATGTCTCTCTCTGAGAGGAATAGGACTGTTCTTTCTCCATGTCTCTCTCTGAGGCTGAGAGGAATAGGACTGTTCTTTCTCCATGTCTCTCTCTGAGGCTGAGAGGAATAGGACTGTTCTTTCCCCATGTCTCTTTCTGAGAGGAATAGGACTGTTCTTTCCCCGTGTCTCTCTCTGAGAGGAATAGGTCTGTTCTTTCCCCGTGTCTCTCTCTGAGAGGAATAGGACTGTTCTTTCCCCATGTCTCTCTCTGAGAGGAATAGGACTGTTCTTTCCCCATGTCTCTCTCTGAGAGGAATAGGACTGTTCTTTCCCCATGTCTCTCTCTGAGAGGAATAGGACTGTTCTTTCCCCGTGTCTCTCTCTGAGGCTGAGAGGAATAGGACTGTTCTTTCCACATGTCTCTCTCTGAGAGGAATAGGACTGTTCTTTCCCCATGTCTCTCTCTGAGAGGAATAGGACTGTTCTTTCCCCATGTCTCTCTCTGAGAGGAATAGGACTGTTCTTTCCCCATGTCTCTCTCTGAGAGGAATAGGACTCTTCTTTCCCCATGTCTCTCTCTGAGATGAATAGGACTCTTCTTTCCCCATGTCTCTCTCTGAGAGGAATAGGACTCTTCTTTCCCCATGTCTCTCTCTGAGAGGAATAGAACTCTTCTTTCCCCATGTCTCTCTCTGAGAGGAATAGAACTCTTCTTTCCCCATGTCTCTCTCTGAGGCTGAGAGGAATAGGACTGTTCTTTCCCCATGTCTCTCTCTGAGAGGAATAGAACTCTTCTTTCCCCATGTCTCTCTCTGAGGCTGAGAGGAATATGACTGTTCTTTCCCCATGTCTCTCTCTGAGAGGAATATAACTCTTCTTTCCCCATGTCTCTCTCTGAGGCTGAGAGGAATAGGACTGTTCTTTCCCCATGTCTCTCTCTGAGAGGAATAGGACTCTTCTTTCCCCATGTCTCTCTCTGAGAGGAATAGGACTCTTCTTTCCCCGTGTCTCTCTCTGAGAGGAATAGGACTGTTCTTTCCCCATGTCTCTCTCTGAGAGGAATAGGACTGTTCTTTCCCCATGTCTCTCTCTGAGAGGAATAGGACTGTTCTTTCCCCATGTCTCTCTCTGAGAGGAATAGGACTGTTCTTTCCCCGTGTCTCTCTCTGAGGCTGAGAGGAATAGGACTGTTCTTTCCACATGTCTCTCTCTGAGAGGAATAGGACTGTTCTTTCCCCATGTCTCTCTCTGAGAGGAATAGGACTGTTCTTTCCCCATGTCTCTCTCTGAGAGGAATAGGACTGTTCTTTCCCCATGTCTCTCTCTGAGAGGAATAGGACTCTTCTTTCCCCATGTCTCTCTCTGAGATGAATAGGACTCTTCTTTCCCCATGTCTCTCTCTGAGAGGAATAGGACTCTTCTTTCCCCATGTCTCTCTCTGAGAGGAATAGAACTCTTCTTTCCCCATGTCTCTCTCTGAGAGGAATAGAACTCTTCTTTCCCCATGTCTCTCTCTGAGGCTGAGAGGAATAGGACTGTTCTTTCCCCATGTCTCTCTCTGAGAGGAATAGAACTCTTCTTTCCCCATGTCTCTCTCTGAGGCTGAGAGGAATATGACTGTTCTTTCCCCATGTCTCTCTCTGAGAGGAATAGAACTCTTCTTTCCCCATGTCTCTCTCTGAGGCTGAGAGGAATAGGACTGTTCTTTCCCCATGTCTCTCTCTGAGAGGAATAGGACTCTTCTTTCCCCATGTCTCTCTCTGAGAGGAATAGGACTCTTCTTTCCCCATGTCTCTCTCTGAGAGGAATAGAACTCTTCTTTGCCCGA
Source organism: Oncorhynchus masou masou (assembly GCF_036934945.1). Taxonomy (NCBI): domain Eukaryota; kingdom Metazoa; phylum Chordata; class Actinopteri; order Salmoniformes; family Salmonidae; genus Oncorhynchus; species Oncorhynchus masou. The sequence continues at coordinate 51,827,995 of NC_088239.1, read as the reverse complement.
GTCTCTCTCTGAGAGGAATAGAACTCTTCTTTCCCCATATCTCTCTCTGAGGCTGAGAGGAATAGGACTGTTCTATCCCCATGTCTCTCTCTGAGAGGAATAGGACTGTTCTTTCCCCGTGTCTCTCTCTGAGAGGAATAGGACTGTTCTTTCCCCACGTCTCTCTCTGAGGCCGAGAGGAATAGGACTGTTCTTTCCCCATGTCTCTCTCTGAGGGGAATAGAACTGTTCTTTCCCCAAGTCTCTCTCTGAGAGGAATAGGACTGTTCTTTCCCCATGTATCTCTCTGAGGCTGAGATGAATAGGACTGTTCTTTCCCCATGTCTCTCTCTGAGAGGAATAGAACTGTTCTTTCCCCATGTCTCTCTCTGAGGCTGAGAGGAATAGGACTGTTATTTCCCCATGTCTCTCTCTGAGAGGAATAGGACTGTTCTTTCCCCGTGTCTCTCTCTGAGGCTGAGAGGAATAGGACTGTTCTTTCCCCATGTCTCTCTCTGAGAGGAATAGGACTGTTCTTTCCCCATGTCTCTCTCTGAGAGGAATAGGACTGTTCTTTCCCCGTGTCTCTCTCTGAGGCTGAGAGGAATAGGACTGTTCTTTCCACATGTCTCTCTCTGAGAGGAATAGGACTGTTCTTTCCCCATGTCTCTCTCTGAGAGGAATAGGACTGTTCTTTCCCCATGTCTCTCTCTGAGAGGAATATAACTGTTCTGTCCCCATGTCTCTCTCTGAGAGGAATAGAACTGTTCTTTCCCCATGTCTCTCTCTGAGAGGAATAGGACTGTTCTTTCCCCGTGTCTCTCTCTGAGAGGAATAGGACTGTTCTTTCCCCATGTCTCTCTCTGAGAGGAATAGAACTGTTCTTTCCCCATGTCTCTCTCTGAGAGGAATTTAACTGTTCTTTCCCCATGTCTCTCTCTGAGGCTGAGGGGAATAGGACTGTTCTTTCCCCATGTCTCTCTCTGAGAGGAATAGAACTGTTCTGTCCCCATGTCTCTCTCTGAGAGGAATAGAACTGTTATTTCCCCATGTCTCTCTCTGAGAGGAATAGGACTGTTCTTTCCCCGTGTCTCTCTCTGAGAGGAATAGGACTGTTCTTTCCCCATGTCTCTCTCTGAGAGGAATAGAACTGTTCTTTCCCCATGTCTCTCTGTGAGAGGAATAGGACTGTTCTTTCCCCATGTCTCTCTCTGAGAGGAATAGAACTCTTCTTTCCCCATGTCTCTCTCTGAGACCAACAAACCATCGGACAGTCAGACCGTACACGGCAGGCCTGAAGACCACAGCTAAGATTTCTCTTTTTCTCTCTCTTTCTCTTCCCTCTCGTTCCAGTGCTTTACCCTGCAACAGACTCTCTATTTTTCAAATGCACTTCCCATTGAAGTTCATTAGAGCTGGACTATTATTGCCCTGCCAGAAGTATTTTGATGGACATTTTAGTTAAAAGGGAGGTTGCTTGCAAGTTGTGTATTGTAATGTGAACTGTATTGAGGTGAGGTGTACTAATGACACGTGGCCGAGAAGACTGTGGACATTTTTAAGGCCTTTGTTGTGTCGATGAACAGCCCCCACATTCATACCCTCTGCACTCATCCACTAGAAAATAATACAGATTATTGCAAATCCTCTGTTGATGACTGGGTTCGTTCTTGTATGAAGATGCTGTTGAATTGCTCTGCCATTATTAGTATTAGTATTATTGTATGAAGTATTCTTGTTGGGGTTACCCCTGTGCTGTGATGTGGGTTTTATATGGTGTGTGTTCTCTTTTCTCTCCACTGGCTATCTGGTAAACAGGCTACACTCTAGGCAGTCTCTTCTGCTGATGTGTGTGGGTCTGGTAGTGGTACTCTCTCTATTCTACTCTTTTCCTTTCGGCATGGTTAATACCTGCCTGGCGCCCAAACAAAATCTTTCTTTACCCCTCTCTAATAAATACCGCTACAAGCTGTTAGCCCAACAGCCTCTCTCAGTGTGTGTTTCTCTGATGTAAGACTGAGTGGCTCCACTATGCCCAGGGTCTGTGGCCCTCACTGTTGACCTGCTGTAGTGACAGAATATTATTTTTGGGAAAGCAGGCTCCAGACACACACACACACAGACACACACAGACACACACACACACACACAGACACACACAGACACACACACACACACACACACACACACACACACACACACACACTCCAGGATATGTTTTAGCAACAGCTTGTCCAACTTTTCCTTAGTAGAGAATAAGAACAAGAACAGGAATCAAGGACCTTCAGTTGTCCAGCTTCCACAGCTTCAACATGTCGTTTTAGTAGTTGACTTTTGTTCCTGATTAATAAATTATTCATTTTTATAACATTATTATAACAACCTAATCATAATACTATCATCTATTGATTTAAAGTAACACAGCTGAGGCTTAAACTTCTGTAATCAATAACCAGAAGTAAATGTTTCTCTGACATCACATCTTCAGTAAACCTTTGATTGAAATTTGGATTAGAATGATATACACTGAGTGTACAACACATTAAGAACACCTTCCTACTATTGAGTTGCACGCCCCCTTTTTCCTTCAGAACAGCCTCAATTCGTCGGGGCATGGAGTCTTCAAGGTGTCGAAAGCATTACAAACTGGTGCGCCTGGCACCTACTACCATATCTCGTTCAATGGCACTTCAAACTTTTGTCTTGCCCCTTCACCCTCAGAATGGTACACAGAGACAATCCATGTCTCAATTGTCTCAAGACTTAAACATCATTCTTCAACCTGTCTCCTGCCCTTCATCGTCAGCAGTATTTGTTTAATGTTTCAGGCTTGTTTCTTCCAAAATAAGTAAGAAATATCAGTTTTACTACAGGGACACAGACTTGGAAATTCGTGTATGCGTGCGTGATGAAGAGGACGCGCACCTGCTAATATTACCTTCCTATTGAACATACTTCTTTCCGTATGAAATATTATAGTTGAATTACATTTTAGGTTATGTGACGGTTAAATAGAGACGTATTTTACATTTACATTTACATTTAAGTCATTTGGCAGACGCTCTTATCCAGAGCGACTTACAAATTTTGACTTAAACAAAGTTTAAGGGTAGATTTTCGGATTCCTGTCTTGGCATGTTGAACGAGTGGATTACTCAAATTGATGGCACCAACTAAACAGACTTTTTGAGATATAAAGAATGATTGTATCTAACAAAACTACACTGCATGTTATAGCTGGGACCCTTTGGATGACAAATCAGAGTAATATTTTCAAAGTAAGTGAATTTTTAATCGCTATTTGTGAATTTATGAAACCTGTGCTGGTGGAAAAATATTTGGATGTGGGGCGCCGTCCTCAAAGAATCGCATGGCATGCTTTCGCTGTAAAGCCTACTGCACATCAGACAGTACAGTTAGATTAACAAGAATTTACGCTTTCAACTGATATAAGACACTTGTATGTACATAAATGTTTAACATCCATCATTTTTATGATTATTTATTTGAATTGCGCACCCTCCAGTTTCATTGGAAGTTGTCCCACTAGTGGGACCCCTAGCCTTGTGTTGGGGGAGTGTCTGTTTGAGGTTATGATAGAGAGATCTGTGTGTAGGTAGATGTAAGGGTAAGGTGAGGAGGTTTGGGCTGAGAGTTAAGGATAGGGTGAGGAGGATAGGGGTGAGGGTTACAGATGGGGTGAGGAGGATAGGGGTGAGGGTTACGGATGGGGTGAGGTGAGGTGAGGAGGTTAGGGCTGAGAGTTAAGGATAGGGTGAGGAGGATAGGGGTGAGGGTTACGGATGGGGTGAGGAGGATAGGGGTGAGGGTTACGGATGGGGTGAGGTGAGGAGGTTAGGGCTGAGAGTTAAGGATAGGGTGAGGAGGATAGGGGTGAGGGTTACGGATGGGGTGAGGAGGATAGGGGTGAGGGTTACGGATGGGGTGAGGAGGATAGGGGTGAGGGTTAACAATGGGGTGAGGTGAGGGTAATGTGAGACTAGGGGTCAGGACCGGTCAGAGTAAATAGGTAATAGAGAGAGATGGAGAAGAGTGGTTGATGACCTCTGCTTCCTGAGGAGTGACTACGTAGAGAAGTAAAATGGTGAGTGGATTTGAGATTTCTGAAGCTTTCAGATGTCCATGGTCTAGTGAATCTGGTGTCTCTGGTTTCCACAGCTGTCTCTAGAGACGACTGTTACATCAGAGTGGGAAGCGTTCATTTCCCATCTCTACTATCATAGATGCTACTGGTACTAACATCTACGATACCCATCCAGTCCAGCCATCTCAGACCCAGTGTGTTCTATACTGGAGGCCCTTTGTAGGATCCATGGTGGTTAACCTGCAGAGGAACGAATAATACCTCACCTGGAAATAAATACAGAGGTTCCCTAACCCAGGAATAAATATAGAAATACGTCACCTAGGAATAAATATTGAAATACATCATCTAGGAATAAATACAGAAATAAATCACACAGGAATAAATACAGAAATACAATTGATCTCTCTCTCTCTCTCTCTCTCTCTCTCTCTCTCTCCCACACACACACAAACACACACACACACACACACACACACAGAATGTTTCAACCCCCCAGCCGGACGAGGCACTACTCTCATGTAAGTTCAGGAGGACGTTGGGATCAATAATTACAGTAATCAACTGAATCAGCACATGATTAGAGAAAACAATGTCAACCATATGTCATACATTCTCACTCTTTTCAGACAGAAAAAGTAATCCAAAGTGTGCTTACGACTGTACAACATAACCAGTGACATGGAATTTATTGATACTGATTTAATAAAATATTGACTGAAGTAACATATACACTTTCTATATAGTAAAACAAGTAACATAATACTAGTATTTCTCTCTGTCTGTTTGGTTACCAAATCAAAAGGGGTTGGAATCAGGTGTTGGAATCAGGTGTTGAATGGATGAATACTGCTACTCTTATGCTCCTCATGGTTCCTCCTGCCCCTCTGGTGTTGTAACAGAGACATCTTCTGGTCAGAGAAGGTTACTGCATGTCTCTTTTAATCCTTTTAATTCTTAAAGAAGAAGTTACAGGTCTGTGAGAGTCAGAAATCTTGCTTGTTTGTAGGTGACCAAATACTTATTTTCCACCATAATTTGCAAATAAATTCATTAAAAATCCTACAATGTGATTTTCTGCATATTCTTTTCTCATTTTGTCTGTCATAGTTGAAGAGTACCTATGATGAAAATTACAGGCCTCTCTCATCTTTTTAAGTGGGAGAACATGCACAATTGGTGGCTGACTAAATACTTTTTTGCCCCACTGTATATCTGTTTATTATACCTGTTGATACAGGGCTCATATGTGAAACTATTCTAACTGAACATTTTCTTTCACAGTGACACTGACTCCGGATGGGAGCCCCCAGTGCCAAGGTGTCCGTCCCCCACTGAAGCTTAGATTTTTTTCATGTTTTTTTCTCTTTTTCTTCTTTTCTTCTTTTTTTTTGGGGGGGGGGGGTGTTAGAATACCATTTTGGTATTTTGTATATAGTTATTCCATTCAAAATGTATAACTTCACAAATTTGGCCACTTGGGTACATTTAGGCTACTTGTGTGGGACACCTGGGTGACTTCATGATAAATGTCATGGAGCACACTCATTTTGGAAGTTATCATTCTGAAACTTTGCACAAGTACTGTTGCCCTCTTATGGTTTTCGCTGAAATTGTCCCCATCATCCTATCTGAATGTTTGTTTTGTCTTGTTCATTTTAAAGATGATGATACAACAATAAAAATGAAGAAATGTATGTTTTTTTATTGTATTATCTAAACCAGATCTATTGTGTTGTATTCTCCTACATTCAATTCACATTCAAATGAAACCAAGAATATGCATATCCTTGGTTCTGGGCCTGAGCTAGAGGCAATTAGATTTGGGTATGTCTTCAGGTGGAAATTGAAAAAAGTAGGGGACATATTTTGAGGGGACAGCAAATTTACACTGTTATACAAGCTGTACACTCACTACTTTACATTGTAGCAAAGTGTAATTTCTTCAGTGTTGTCACATGTAAAGATATCCTCAAACATTGACAAAAATGTGAGGGGTGTACTCACCTTTGTGAGATACTGTACATACACAGTAACTTTTGGATTCTCTCTTTTTCTCCCGAAGTCCCACCACAGTTTATTACCACTCAGCTGACAGTTTCAATCCCCCCCCAGATAGGGGAAACCTGGAGGGGCTCTCCCTGTCCTATCTCCCAGAGTTATAGCTGGGTCGGTTCAAACATGGGTTAACGTTCCTCTTCGTTCTCTTTCGACACACACACACATTCCTTTCTTATGAACAAACATTATTTATCATTATAGAAAGACACGGTAGAATTATGTTAGTTATAGTTCTACATTAAATGTATACATCATTTAGTCATTATTCATAAAAATCATAACACACATTCAATAATCTACATCACTCCCCTCCTTCTCTTGACACAGTGGACAGGACCAGACATTATTTTTGACCTGTCTTCCCCCATGGTCACCATGACACTCACATCAGAGACACATTAAAAAACATAGGACAGAACAGCTACAAATACATTACACATCATAGTAAAATATAAATTATTGGAGAATATCATGAAAATCAAGATTGATGTTAATTTAAGACAACATTGATAACTCACTAAGTGAAGGATAGTCCACTATAGACTGGAAACAGTAGGAGAAAGCAGGACAATATTGATAACTCTCTGAGTGGAGGACAATCCAAGCTCTGTCTCTTCCTGATTGGGAGTATGGAACCTATATCTGAGGTGTCTCCCCATGTTCTAAAAAATCTAATAACAACCATTTAGAATAGGAAAATTTACCTCAGTGACACATGAAGGCACATAGACCTACTTAAGGGTAGTTCTGGGTTTCTTGTGAAATGTTAATGCTAAATATCACATATTGTGTATCTCACTCACCAGTCATCTGGGCCGAGGTCTGTCTTCTCAGTCTCTCTACCTCAGTCTTCACATCACATATCTGTTGAGCTGAAATAACAAAGGAGGACTAAGATCTGAATTCTATGTTAAAGACTTTAGACAGCGGAGAGTTTACAATAACCTGAGAATTGAGAAAATTACAGTTGGCTAAATGTATTAATGGTTGTAATAATCTTACCCAGTTCAGTATTTTCATTGCTGACATCCTCCACCTGTTTGTCTCTTTCCTTTAACTGCTTTTGTCTCTCCTGTAGTAGTTTGTCTCTACTGTAGTAGTTTGTCTCTCCTGTAGTAGTTTGTCTCTCCTGTAGTAGTTTGTCTCTCCTGTAGTAGTTTGTCCTTCTCTCCCAGTCTGTGGTTCCTGCCCTCTAGGTGAAGGTCTTTTTCCTGCAATAGAACTCTAAATTCCTCTACTTGGCTGTTCTTGTTCTGCAGGTTCTTTCTAACTACCTCTAGTTGAATCTCTCTATCATTTAGTTGCTTCTCTCTTCTAATAGTTTCTCCCTCTGTCCCATTATCTGGTTCTTCCCCTCCAGGAGTCTCTCTGTGTCTCTCACTTCCTGGGTCCTATCATCCAGGTGTGTGTCTTTCTCCTCTAGTGGTTTCCTCATCTCCTGTCTTAATATCTCTTTTCATTATTTTTCCATCTTCAACTCTGAGAGAGCAATTAACATATTGGATTGGTTGTTTGATTCCTGCATTCATTCATTCATTCATTCAATAGTATGCCTATAAAGACACATTATCATTTGATGGAGGTGGTACAATTATTTTGTTCTACAGTCAACAATTATCTGAGTTGAACCAATCATCGGCTGATCTATTGACTATTTGATACATTTCCAAATGAATATGTCTGAAAATCTAAATGACATCCCTCATGTTCCCTGAACCAATCCTTCCTCTTCCAGACTCTCTCATACTTACCAAGTTCACCAGCTGATCCCTCACTTTTCAACTTGTCCTCCTGGGTCTCACGTTGTAAATACACTGTCCCTGAGTCTATTGTGTAAAACAGAGAGGTGAGTTCTGTGTGGTAGACTACATCACTATATGCAGAGAGGTGAGTTCTGTGTGGTAGACTACATCACAATATACAGAACAAACAGCACCAATCAGATTTATCCTGTCACTCAACCCTCCCTCATGAAGGCACTGTGGGCACCTATGAGGTCTGGTTAATTTCATTAATAATGTTGTTCTTTTTATTGGCCTATTTCTGTTCAAATGAATTATTTTCATTTTTTGTGATGACCAGCATCGGGCTCAGTGGCAGATACTGTTGATTGTGGCAGGAGGTAGGGTTCTATGGTATGTACTCTACAATCAGTATAATTTGAAGAATGTCTTTGCATCATCATAATTCAACCTACCTTGAGAACATTTGGGGAGAGTATTAATAAATGTAAAGAAACTGATTTCATTTGTAGCCTTGAAGAAGACACACTGCTGTTCACAAGGCCTGTGCTTCTTTACAGCATCAGATTAACACTCTGGTCTTGTTCTTTGTCTTGTTGTCAATAAACAAAACAGACAAATAAGTCATTACTCACCTGCTCTCCGTGCTGATCATCCATTATCCAAGATGGAGAGTCATGAATAATGGTCATGAAAAACAAAATGTATTTGTTTATTATAGTTACATTCAATCCAATTTCTGTCTTATTACATAATTTAGAATTAGAAGAATTCTGAATATCAACTAGTTAGAATGCATATTACAATCATTTGAGCTTTGTCCTAAAAGCATTTGAACCAGTTCAACATTACTGGTCACATCCCTTGATTGTCATTAGTAATGGATGTGATGAACACTCACACCCCTCTGATGTATATCACATCATTGTGGTATTTGATTGGATAATGTGACAGATGGTGATTTGAAGGTAATGAGAATAACTAACACATCCTGTTTCACATGATCATTATTCATGACTCTCCATCTTGGATAATCAGCACTAGGTTAGTAGTAACTTATTTGTCTTTTTTGTTGATTGACAACCAATAACACAAGACAAGGAACAGACCAGCGTGTTAATCTGATACTCTAAAGAACAGCAGTGTGTCTTCGTCAAGATTTCTAAGTAAATATGGTTGTTTACATGTTTCGGCACTTGTCCAAATTGTTTCAATGATAGCTTTTATTATGATGAATATCTAGAAAAAATTATCCTGAATTGACATACTGCAGCCTTCCCACAATATGTCTGCCATAGAGCTCAACATTTCACAGTCCAACATTAAAATGGAATCAGCTTGAATTAACTTTGATGTTCTATTATGAAGCACTCAGTCATTCTCAGACTGCTCACAGCACTGCTGACACCCCTTTCCATTGATGTACATCAGTAAGGAATGTGACAGTCATTCTCAGACTGCTCACAGCACTGCTGACACCCCTTTCCATTGATGTACATCAGTAAGGAATGTGACAGTCATTCTCAGGCTGCTCACAGCACTGCTGACACCCCTTTCCATTGATGTACATCAGTAAGGAATGTGACAGTCATTCTCAGACTGCTCACAGCACTGCTGACACCCCTTTCCATTGATGTACATCAGTAAGGAATGTGACAGTCATTCTCAGGCTGCTCACAGCACTGCTGACACCCCTTTCCATTGATGTACATCAGTAAGGAATGTGACAGTCATTCTCAGGCTGCTCACAGCACTGCTGACACCCCTTTCCATTGATGTACATCAGTAAGGAATGTGACAGTCATTCTCAGACTGCTCACAGCACATTCCTTGATTTAAACATGTGTAAAGGCTAATGGATAATGGTAAAATATTCTGTAAGATCATCTTGATCAAGTATATCCATTACCCAACTCAACTTCAATCTACTGAAAAAATAAATAATCTGCTATAATTAAATATATATAATAAATTAGGGCCCCTGTATTTTCCCATTGGTCACAAATGTGTGGCAGGTAGCCTAGTGGTTAAGAACATTGGGCCAGTAACCAAAAGGCTGCTGGTTTGAATCACTGAGCCAACTAATTAAAACACCTGTAGATGTGCCATTGAGCAAGACACTTAACCCTAATTTCTCCTGTATGGTAAGTCACTCTGGATAAATCGTGTAACTTATTTGTGGATAAGTACAACTTTAATTTCTCTGGAAGCCTGTGAAGTAAAAAAGTGTTTTTTCTTCAGCATTGTGACCGATTAGGTTAAATGGGTTATATAATGAAAGGAGATGTTTAGAGGGAGAGGTCACTGTGGAGCAGTAGAGCTTTTTCTCACAGACACAAACTCAGCTACAACTCCTCATGTTCCTAACACATTTATTCCAATGACACACATTTACGCATAAAGAAAAATAAAACCACAAACACATTTCATTTTCAATAGTTGCCTGTACTGTTGTCCCAGATACACAATTATAGCATGGTGACTTACTATGAACTTTGGACTCTGCCATTTTCCCTGCAAAAAAAAAGAATGTTTATATTTATATAATTACATAATTACACCATCTATTCATAAAAATCTCTCTTTTTCTCAATCACACAGATACAAACATCACTTCCTCGTTCTCCAGTCCTCATTGTTTTAAAACAGGAGTGTTGTGTCTAGTTTGGAAAGTGAATTATACCGAGATCTCCTATTACCTTTACTGGTCTTGTTGTTTTAAATCCATAACCATGCTCTAAAATTCACCAAACATATTGTACACAAGAATGTCCTATACACATATCTACACATTTTTTACAGAACAATCTGCCCCTCAAGCCTGTACTGAAGAGAGAGAGCGTTCACTTTCACCTTTGTACAGATAAGCTAAGCACAACAACTTGGTAGCAAACTCCTCCACCATCACCTCTCTGATTTTTTTATTTGATTTTACCTTTATTTAACTAGGCAAGTCAGTTAAGAACAAAGTTGCAGAAAAGGGCCTATCCCAGGATGCCCGACCCTAACTGGGCTCATGGGCGGTCCTCTGATTTAGTTAAACTCAAAGGGAATTGGAGTTTCCTTCATTAATCAGTCCAAAATCACATTACACAATTTTACAAACAGTATCATCCTCGCTCATTCATCTTAAACAACAATTAGATGTAAACCTCATATCTGAGGCTATTATATAAACAGTGTTATGGTAATGGGGCCACACCGTCTCTCATGAGTTTTACAAACTTGTACCAAACGGATTCTTCACCAATCTTTTATACCTTCTCCGGAACGTAAATGTTGTTCGGACCTCAAGTTCTGTGAGGTGGAAGAAATTCCTTTGTTCTCTATGAAACTTCACTCTGTCTCTATACTGTGGCCACGAGGAAATCATCTCCTCAGGAATTTACGACCTCTCTCTGACCACAGCAGCCTGTGTGTAGGAGGCAGGGAGAGGGGGATGGGGCTTGCTGTACCCCAAGAGGGCAACGTCATGACAATAGTCAATGGTAGACTTCGAGGGGACTCCTATGGTAGGTACACCCATAGCTCATCTCTTGGCAGTAGTAGAGTAGACTACTTTATCACTGACCTCAACCCAGAGTCTCTCAGAGCGTTCACAGTTAGCCCACTGACACCCCTATCAGATCACAGCAAAACCCCAGTCTACTTGAACAGAGCAATACTCAATCATGAGTCATCAAAGCCAAAGGAACTGAATAATATTAAGAAATGTTTTAGATGGAAGGAATGTAGTGTGGAAACCTACCAAAAAAGGCAACAACAAATTAAATCCCTTTTAGATCCCTTTTACACAAAACGTTCCACTTTGAAATGGCTAGCTGGTTAGCGGTGGTGCACGCTAATAGCGTTTTGATCGGTGACGTCACTCGCTCTGAGACCTAGTAATGGTTCCCCTTGCTCTGCAAGGGCCACGGCTTTAGTGGAGCGATGGGTAACGATGCTTCGTGGGAGGCAGTTGTTGATGTGTGCAGAGGGTCCCTGGTTCGAGAACGGCGAGGTGGCAGACTAAAGTTAAACTGTTACATATACACACACTCTTATTCAAATAAACACATACAAGAACACACACATACATGTACTAGTGCCAGACATGCACACAAACATATACAGTTGGCATTGCTGTTGTGATTTCAGTTGTCCTTTGTTTTACATGTATTATTATTGTTTATTGTTTTGCATTGTTGTTTGCTGCTTTCTTCTGTCTTTTCTTTTTTCTCTTTAGTTTATTCTCTTGGTTGTTGGTGCATTGGGGGGGTTCTTGGGGGTGGGGAATGGAATTATTATTATTTATTTTTTCTTGGGGGGGGTGACTGTGGGAGGGGTCTCGAATGGTTGAGGGACAGCTATTGGGGATCTGTGGGGGGATCTTGGAGTGTTCGGGTTTCACAAGATTGTGATCATGAAAAAGGAAACTATGACATATTTTATATCACTATCATGCACAAGCACCCTCACACAAGGATGGCTCTGTTGTGGAAAGACTGATACATGTTTGATAGTGTATTGATGCTGTATTGTTTGTCCTTCATGTTCTAATACTTTAATGTTACCCCTTCCTTGTGTTTTTTGTAATAAATAATATATTTTTTAAGATATTAAAAAAAGAAAGAATTTGAAAACAAACCCGATTTTTTAAAACTCCCATATCTACTGGGTGAAATCCCACAGTGTGCCATCACAGCAGCAAAATTTGTGACCTGTTGCCACAAGAAAAGTGCAACCAGTGAAGAACAAACACCATTTTAAATACAACCCATATTTATGTTTATTTATTTTCCCCTTTGTACTTTAACCATTTGCACATTGTTACAAAACTGTATATATACAGTGGGGCAAAAAAAGTATTTAGTCAGCCACCAATTGTGCAAGTTCTCCCACTTAAAAAAATATGAGAGAGGCCTTGAAATGCTTCTTACGAAGCCACTCCTTCGTTGCCCGGGCGGTGTGTTTGGGATCATTGTCATGCTGAAAGACCCAGCCACGTTTCATCTTCAATGTCCTTGCTGACGGAAGGAGATTTTCACTCAAAATCTCACGATACATGGCCCCATTCATTATTTCCTTTACACGGATCAGTCGTCCTGGTCCCTTTGCAGAAAAACAGCCCCAAAGCATGATGTTTCCACCCCCATGCTTCACAGTAGGTATGGTGTTTTTTGGATGCAACTCAGCATTCTTTGTCCTTCAAACATGACGAGTTGAGTTTTTACCAAAAAGTTATATTTTGGTTTCATCTGACCATATGACATTCTCCCAATCTTCTTCTGGATCATCCAAATGCTCTCTAGCAAACTTCAGACGGGCCAGTGTGTTACTGATGGTAGGCTTTGTTACTTTGGCCCCAGCTCTCTGCAGGTCATTCACTAGGTCCCCCTGTGTGGTTCTGGGATTTTTGCTCACCGTTCTTGTGATCATTTTGACCCCACGGAGTGAGATCTTACGTGGAGCACTAGATCGAGGGAGATTATCAGTGGTCTTGTATGTCTTCCATTTCCTAATAATTGCTCCCACAGTTGATTTCTTCGAACCAAGCTGCTTACCTATTCAGTCTTGCCAGCCTGGTGCAGGTCTACAATTTTGTTTCTGGTGTCCTTTGACAGCTCTTTGGTCTTGACCATAGTGGAGTTTGGAGTGTGACTGTTTGAGGTTGTGGACAGGTATCTTTTATGCTGATAACAAGTTCAAACAGGTGCCATTAATACAGGTAACGAGTGGAGGACAGAGGAGCCTCTTAAAGAAGAAGTTACAGGTCTGTGAGAGCCAGAAATCTTGCTCGTTTGTAGGTGACCAAATACTTATTTTCCACCATAATTTGCAAATAAATTCATAAAAAATGCTACAATGTGATTTTCTGCATTTCTTTTCTCATTTTGTCTGTCATAGTTGAAGTGTACCTATGATGAAAATTACAGGCCTCTCTCATCTTTTTAAGTGGGAGAACTTGCACAATTGGTGGCTGACTAAATACTTTTTTGCCCCACTGTAGATAATCTGACATTTGTAATATCTTTATTCTTCTTGAACTTCTGTGAGTGTATTATCTACTTCACTTGCTTTTGCAATGTTAACATATGTTTCCATTGCCAATAAAGCCCCGTTAACCTCTTACATCTATGGGGGCGCTATTTCATTATTGGATAAAAAAACGTGCCCGTTTTAAGCGATATATTTTGTCACAAAAAGATGCTCGACTATGCATATAATTGACAGCTTTGGAAAGAGAACACTCTGACGTTTCCAAAACTGCAAAGATATTGTCTGTAAGTGCCCCAGAACTGATGCTACAGGCGAAACCAAGATGAAACTTCAAACAGGAAATGAGCAGGATTTTTGAGGCTCTGTTTTTCATTGTCTCCTTATATGGCTGTGAATGAGCAAGGAATGAGCCTGCCCGATCTATCGTTTCCACAAGGTGTCTGCAGCATTGTGACGTATTTGTAGGCATATCATTGGATGATTGACCATAAGAGACTACATTTGCCAGGTGTCCGCCCGGTGTCCTCCGTCGAAATTGGTGCGTCATCTTCAGCTGCACGTCTTTTTCCAAACGATTCAGAGGAGAAAGTAGACATCCACGAACGATATATCAATGAAGAGATATGTGAAAAACACCTTGAGGATTGATTCTAAACAGCGTTTGCCGTGTTTCAGTCGATATTATGGAGTTAATTTGGAAAACAGTTCGCCGTTTTGATGACTGAATTTTCTTTTTTTTTTGGTACCCAAACGTGATGTACAAAACGGAGCGATTTCTCCTACACAAAGAATCTTTCAGGAAAAACTGAACATTTGCTATGTAACTGAGAGTCTCCTCATTTAAAACATCCGAAGTTCTTCAAAGGTAAATGATTTTATTTGAATCCTTTTCTGGTTTTTGTGCAAATGTTGCCCGCTAAATGCTACGCTAAATGCTACGCTAGCTATCAATACTCTTACACAAATGCTTGTTTTGCTATGGTCCAAAAGCATATTTTGAAAATCTGAGATGACAGTGTTGTTAAGAAAAGGCTAAGCTTGAGAGCTAGCACATTCATTTAATTTCATTTGCGATTTTCATAAATAGTTAACGTTACGTTATGCTAATGAGCTTTAGGCTATAACTGGATACAGGTTTTTTTCATAGCCAAACGTGAACAAAACGGAGCTATTTGTCCTACACAAATCATATTTTTTGAAAAACTTAACATTTGCTATCTAACTGAGAGTCTCCTCATTGAAAACATCTGAAGTTCTTCAAAGGTAAATTATTTTATTTTAATGATTTTCTTGTTTTTGTGAAAATGTTGCTGGCTGAATTCTAGGCTTATAGCTATGCTAGCTATCAATACTCTTACACAAATGCTTGTTTAGCTATGGTTGAAAAGCATATTTTGAAAATCTGAGATGACAGTGTTGTTAACAAAAGTCTAAGCTTGAGAACAAATATATTTATTTCATTTCATTTGCAATTTTCATGAATAGTTAACGTTGCGTTATGCTAATGAGCTTGAGGCTATAAATAGGATCCCGGATCCGGGATTGCTCGACGCAAGAAGTTAATTGAATTGAATTGAATCTATCTCCTATAAATTGTGCATGAGTAAGTAGCCATGCCCCGAGTGAGGTTGGAGAGCATGTCAGAGGGACGGAGCCGACCCCTTTGGCCAGAGTGCATAAAAAGACTTGGTAACGAAATTAACATTAGACCAGAAAAAGTGTGGAGCGGTAGCTACATGTTTGAAATGGTTGAAACTTTGAACCTCAACACGAAGTAAAGCAATAACCTCACCTTCCTTTAGACCAGAAAGACAGAGAGCTGCAACTCATGTCCATCGTGGTTCGAATCCTGAATACCAACACGAGGAGGAAGAGGCAAGAAGCTCACCTCTCAGACAATCACTGAGACAGCTGTCTTGAGTCAAATATCTAGAAAAGCGAATCTTAGTGAGGCTGTGCTACTACGAGTCTCAAATCCCCATATTCTCTGACTATCTTCACCAAGGGGAATCGTCGACACGGCTGACTGTCATCCAAAGTGAACAATAGTAGAAGAGATACGTCCTGAACCTTACAACGTGTCGTTGAAAGGCCAAACTTCCTCCTTCATTCCTAAGAAGGTTTGGTTCCGACAGAGATAGACGGCAAACAAGGGCACTCAAAGGTAAATACATTCATGATTTCTCATTCCAAACGGGCGGCGGTTCGTGTACAAACTATATGATCGTGAGAAAAGTAATAGAATGTATCCACGATAAGTGTACTTTCTCTCTCTCTCGCTCTCTCGCTCTCTCGCTCTCTCTCGCTCTCTCTCGCTCTCTCTCACTCTCTCGCTCTCTCGCTCTCTCTCTCTCTCTCTCTCTCTCTATGTCATTGGGTAAAATGTCATATTGTGTCAGTCCGCTAGGGACCTTTGTCTCATGTACTAAGTGTGTGTGTGTATTCTGGGATATTATTTAGTTAGCTAGTCAATAAATAATTAAACCAATTTGTGTAGTACTGAATAATGAGTAAGTCTGGGGTTATAGAGTTTAAGAGTTTAATTCAGGTGATGGTAACTCTTTAACCTCTTAGTGCGGAAATCCCGTTAACGGGATCAAATTCAACAACAAATCGGAGCCCGGGAATTTACCTGAGGGCAGCTCCCCGCGTACAAAATCATTACTAACATTTTCCAAACAAGCAGAGGCGTCAGAAATAGCGATAAAATAAATCACTTACCTTTGAAGATCTTCCTCTGTTTGCAATCCCAAGGGTCCCAGCTACACATCAATGGTTGTTCTGTTCGATAAAGTTCTTCTTTATATCCCAAAAAAGTCAGTTTAGTTGGCGCGCTTGATTCAGTAATCCACCTGTTTCCCTCGTTCAAAATGCATACAAATAAATCCCAAAAGTTACCAATAAACTTCTTCCAAACAAGTCAAACAACATTTCTAATCAATCCTCAGGTACCCTAACTTCTTATGGGCAGGTGGGATGGTAGTGTCCCACCTGGCCAACATCCGGTGAAATTGCAGAGTGCGAAATTCAAACTACAGTATTATAAATATTTAACTTTCATAAAATCACAAGTGTAATACATCAAAATAAAGCTTAACTTCTTCTTAATCCAGCCGCGGTGTCAGATTTCAAAAAGGCTTCACAGGGAAAGCAAACCATGCTATTATCTGAGGACAGCGCCCCGCATACAAAAGCATGAAAAACATATTTCAACTATGCAGGTGCACCACGAAAGTCAGAAACAGCGATATAATAAATGCCTTACCTTTGATGATCTTCTTCTGTTGGCACTCCAAAAGGTTCCAGTTACATCACAAATGGTCCTTTTGTTCGATAATGTTCTTCTTTATATCCATAAAAACTCAGTTTAGCTGGCGCACTTCAGTCAATAATCCACACAGTTTCCCTCCATCAAAATGCATACAAAATGAATCCCAAACATTACTAACAAACTTTTCCAAACAAGTCAAACAACGTTTATAATCAAACCTTCAGTATCCTAATATGCAAATAAACGATAAAATTTAAGACGGAGAATCGTTATTGTCTTTACCAGAGAAAAATACCAAAGAAGCGCTTAGAAACACTACAGTCGAAAAAGGGAGCCACCTAGAAAAACTACAATTTCTGGCTCATTTTTCCAAAAACTAGCCCAAGACTCTTTCTCTAAAGACTGTTGACATCTAGTGGAAGCCCTGGGAACTGCAATCTGGGAGGACTTGGCCTTATAATTAAAGTGATAGCCATTGAAAATAGAGGTAGGCTGAATTTAGCTTTTTTGCGATGGTTTGTCCTCTGCGTTTTGCCTGCCATATCAGTTCTGTTATACTCACAGACATAATTTTAACAGTTTTAGAAACTGTCAAATGTTTTCTAACCAAATCTATTATATGCATATCCTAGCTTCTGGGCCTGAGTAACAGGCAGTTTACTTTGGGCACGCTTTTCATCCAGACGTCAATATACTGCCCCCTAGCCCAAAGAGGTTTTAAACGTGGTCTGATATGTTAGTTCTTAACCCATCATTTTATACAGTTCATTCAAAAGGGAGGTTCCATCAGGCTGACATGCTCTCTGACATCACTCAGGGGCTAGGCTTTTATCTAGTATCTATTATCTCTTATGGCTCCTCAAATTATGTCCCTCTCTTAAAAAAACACTTTCATAATTGTTCATATTTCATGCACAACACATTGGATGAACACTTCACACATATAGTCTGTATACTTTTCAAGTTACAGTATTTCCTTTATAACATTTTTAATGACGTCACAAAATAATACACCATATGACATTAGTGTTATTTTAGGTCACCTCTGCCCAGTCGTAAGATGTTTTCATTTGTCACATAATTAAGCACAATGTCCGTTTTAAAGTGTCCTACGTGAGCCTTTATAATTATTCTGAGAGGACACAACACACCAATTGTTGTTTATGGTCAGTCAAGCCCCCACAGGGGTATTATTACAGTTAGGGGCCAGAGGTCAGTGAACAGAATGGGCTTTGCACCGGGGTTTAACAGGTCAACCTCACACTAATTGTACTTCCTCATTTACGAGTGAACATAGTAATGCGGGGGTACTCTCCCTGTCAAGGAAGAGGTATTGGAGGAAGCAGTTCATGGACTTCTAGCCCTGCAGTCTAAAAATATGTTTAATGCAATGCAATTGCACTCATCTTTGACTGTGGATAAGCAAAGGGAAATAACTTGTCAAGTCAAGGAGTAATCGCAATGTGAAAAGCACTTCATACTTATTTTTTTATTTTTTTTATTTTTTTTTACTTCACACTGTCTTTGGGTATATGAACATATTCACATGTATTCACATGTATTAATGTCTGGTGGTATAAATAAAACATTGTGTTGTTTCACATTACTCTTTTATGTTTATGTGACATCTTTGCTCTAATGTTGCAATGTAATGGTGTCATTTTGCCATTTTGCCCCTGATAAGAATAAGAATAATAAGAATAAATAAAAATTTGTTCTTAACTGACTTGCCTAGTAAAATAAATATAAAAAAATATGGATAGTCAGAAAAAATCGCTACAATGCAACCCCTCGCTGACCTGAAATCCAGAGAGGCAGGACTGGTTCACAATTAACGAGACAGGAAAAGTCTGTTGATTTACGCTGGTGCAACGCAAGCTGTTTATTCAATCTCATAAACACATGACACTGTGACAAGATAAACATCACCAGTAAAACTAAGAGACAAACAGTTCCAAAAGAACCGTATTCATAATAACACAGCTTGTGAGTGTATGTAGTTATGTGTGTTTATGTCTGTGTATGTGAGAGTGTATTGTTAGCTGCACCTAATTACTCAATCTCAGTTTCCCATGGCCCCAGTTTCACAATTCTGACAGGAACAAGAGAGATGGATGATGGGGTTGTTCACCGGGGTTGCCCTGCACAGCTCCAGTGTTTTTTGATTCAAACCAATCAGGCTTACTTTGGGGGAGAAGAAAGCCTCTTATCGAGGGGTTTAGCAGCATGTTAAACCAACAGGGCATGAAACAAAGACAGAAAAATACTGAAGGTCCAAGACCTGATAAAAGTCCTGTTCTATTCTTGCATGAAAATAGGAATGAATGATCAGTTCCCCAAGTAAATTGCAGAACAGCGCAAATTTATGTAACCACTCTTCAAGGTGAATAGACTTAAAGGAAAACGTGTAGCTCTCGTAGTCAATAAACTTTTTATTGATAACCCAGCTAGCAATGAGGAATCTTCCCTGAAGCAGCCGTCTTCTTGCATCACCTCATGGGTCTCCCGGTCGCGGCCGGCATGGGTATCGAACTAGCATCTGAAGCAGGGCATGAAACAAAGACAGAAAAATACTGAAGGTCCAAGACCTGATAAAAGTCCTGTTCTATTCTTGCATGAAAATAGGAATGAATGATCAGTTCCCCAAGTAAATTGCAGAACAGCGCAAATTTATGTAACCACTCTTCAAGGTGAATAGACTTAAAGGAAAACCCTCCCCTAACTCCAATTGTGCATCACCTCATGGGTCTCCCGGTCGCGGCCGGCATGGGTATCGAACTAGCATCTGAAACAGGGCATGAAACAAAGACAGAAAAATACTGAAGGTCCAAGACCTGATAAAAGTCCTGTTCTATTCTTGCATGAAAATAGGAATGAATGATCAGTTCCCCAAGTAAATTGCAGAACAGCGCAAATTTCTGTAACCACTCTTCAATGTGAATAGACTTAAAGGAAAACGTGTAGCTCTCGTAGTCAATAAACTTTTTATTGATAACCCAGCTAGCAATGAGGAATCTTCCCTGAAGCGGCCGTCTTCCGGGGGCAGGAACTGATTGAATCGGCCCGGAATCGGGTGTCGGACTCGGCCCGGAATCAAAATGAATCACTGCCCAGAATTGGCCCAAGTACATCTGTCCGTTTCCGTCTCCTGGAATTCAGCCGAACTTTGCCGGCATCTTACCAGAATTCCCCCAGAATCGTCCATATGCAAATTTAAATAAGTGTATGCAAAATTGCTCAATTTAGTCATTTTAAACATTACTATTATACATTTCATGCATCCTTATTATTCCCATCCACCCCCCAAAAAATTATGTTAGAGGAAACACCTGGTGACCATGTCAGCATGCATGCGCCTGGCCCACCACAGGAGTCGTTACAGCGCGATGGGACAAGGACATCCTGACCTGCCAAACCCTCCCCTAACTCCAATTGTGCATCACCTCATGGGTCTCCCGGTCGCGGCCGGCATGGGTATCGAACTAGCATCTGTAGCAACGCAGTTTGTACTGCGGTGCAGGGTCTTAGAACGGGGCTCCAGCGACAAAGTTTTTAAAGCTTATCAATTGCCTTGCACAAAGTATCAAAATACTAAAATACTACTTAAACAGGACTTTTAAAGAATTTAATTTAAATGTTAACTTCTTGAAACTCCCCAACCCGGATCCGGGTTTGTGACTAAAGCCTCAGGCTCATTAGCATAACGCAACGTTAACGATTTCTGAAAATTGCAAATAAAATGAAAATAATGCTTCTGCTCTCAAGCTTAGCCTTTTCTTAGCAACACTGTCATCTCAGATTTTCAAAATATGCTTTTGAACCATAGAAATTGACTAATTTGTGTAAGAGTATGCAAAGCTAGCATAGCATTTTGTGTAGCATGTAGCACGCAACATTTTCACAAAAACCAGATAACCAAATAAATAAAATCATTTACCTTTGAAGAGCTTCTGATGTTTTCAATGAGGAGACTCTCAGTCACATACCAAATGCGCAGTGTTTCCTGAAAGCGTCTGTGTGTAGGAGAAATCGTTCCGTTTTCTACATTGCGTCTGGCTACCGAAACGAACCGAAAATGCAGTCACCTACAACGTAAAACTTTTTCCGGATTAACTACATAATATCGACCGAAACATGGCAAACGTTGTTTGGAATCAGTCCTCAAGGTGTTTTTTCACATATCTCTTCATTGACATGCAGTTCGTGGAAGCTTGCTTTACTCTCTGTATCGTATGGAAAAATACTGGCAGGTGACTTTTGCGCACCAATTTCGGCGCAGGACACCGGGCGGACACGTGGTAAATGTGGTCTGTTATGGTCAATCTTCCAATGATC
This sequence comes from Oncorhynchus masou masou, assembly GCF_036934945.1. Taxonomy (NCBI): domain Eukaryota; kingdom Metazoa; phylum Chordata; class Actinopteri; order Salmoniformes; family Salmonidae; genus Oncorhynchus; species Oncorhynchus masou. Next base: position 51,806,523 of record NC_088239.1, on the reverse strand, counting down.
TGCCCACAAATACGTCACAATGCTGCAGACACCTTGGGGAAACGACAGAAAGGGTTGACTCATTCCTCTTGCGTTCACAGCCATATAAGGAGACCATGGAAAACAGAGCCTCAAAAATCCTTGTCATTTCCTGGATGCCATCTCATCTTGGTTTTGCCTGAAGCTCACGTTATATGGCACGCACAGAGAAGATCTTTGTATTTCTGGACACGTCAGAGTGTTTTCTTTCGAACGGTAGCAATTATATGCATAGTCGAGCATCTTTTTGTGACAAAATATCTTGTTTAAAACGGGAACGTTTTTCATCCAAAAATGAAATAGCGCCCCCATAGATGTAAGAGGTTAATTGTATTTTTAAATCACAGAAACAATGGGAAAATACGGAACAATAAATAAATAATGAAATGTTATGTAAAGCAGCCCGTGTAATCATCTGCCAGAGAGTAGCCCCGATCACCGGAATCGGCCTGAGCTCAATCCCTGCATCGTAGCCATAAGTAATACTGCCTAAGGCGGCCCAGACTAGGGCCACATAACATCGACGGAGTCTGACTCTCAGCCGGAATTGGCCTAGATCCACTGTGCTAGCTGGAAAACCAACTGTTCCCGAGACTCCAAGAATACTCTATGGCTATTCTAAAAAATACAAAGTTCACATAGAGGAGTCGAATAATGGAACACCCAATACTATCCATGGTAGGGATTGTAATAATTTATATAACAACAATCAAATACAACAATTGATAAAGAAATAAACTAAAAATACACTACACCATTCAAGATAGGGAATGTTGTAAAATAATTAGTATTCTATTTTCTATTCATAATATTTAGAAATAGATAAAAGACAGCCTCAGAAGAAAGGATAATTATTGAAATAATACATCTGGAACACGAAAATACTTAGGGGCCTGAATTTAGGTAGGAATCAACATGGTAGGGATAAAAGCACAGCGAACAGAGGATACAGAAGGCACAGTATGTGGGTATGGGCGGGTGTATTGTGATGGAAGGTGCAGTGTGTGTTTTTGTGTTTGGAAAAGTCTGGAGTTAAGTGAGTCAAAAACGGAAAATGATTGCAAATGCCAGAGCCTATGTGTGTCTGCGACTTTTAGTTGTGAGAGAGAGAGAGCTTTCAATTTCACTGCCTGATACGGCAATTGCTCGGCCTCTGACCGCAAGGCACCACAGAGGGTAGTGTGTACGGCCCAGTACATCACTGGGGCTAAACTGCCTGCCATCCAGGACCTCTACACCAGGCGGTGTCAGAGGAAGGCCCTAAAAATTGTCAAAGACCCCAGCCTACCCTGTCATAGACTGTTCTCTCTACTACGCATGGTAAGCGGTACCGGAGTGCCAAGTCTAGGACAAAAAGGCTTTTCAACAGTTTTTACCCCAAAGCCATAAGACTCCTGAACAGGTAATCAAATGGCTACCTGGACTATTTGCATTGTGTGCCCCCTCCCTCTTTTACACTACTGCTACTCTCTGTTCATCATATATTCATAGTCACTTTAACCATATCTGGTTATGCCTGTCTTTTTACTGTTGTTTTATTTCTTTACCTACCTATTGTTCACCTAATAACTTTTTTGCACTATTGGTTAAAGCATGTAAGTAAGTGTTTCACTGTAAGGTCAAAACGGAAAATGTTCTATTCAGCGTACGTGACAAATAAACTTTGATTTGATATGGGATATACATTTTAAAATAGATTATAAATATAGTTTCTTTATTTATTGTCTTATCATGATGGAGCAGTCCCCAACCCTTTACCCTAGACACCCACTTGAGCAACCCACACACTAAGGAGAAATCCTTATCTGTTTTATAGTCCTACTGAAAATAGCCTATACGCAGCCAAGACAGAAAGATAAATGCGGTCAGAGACCCAATAAAGCAGCACTGCCACCTTTAAGAGTCTGAGCCTGCCTGGCAGGCTTGGTCCAACAAAGCTAAAGCACCCGGACGGGTGAGCATAATTAATATACATGGAATTTTTCAAAGCTGCTAATGAGAACCTTGACGACCTTGTACCTAACTGGTGGGGATTCCAGTGAGGTGCCCCCACCCTGGTAGTGGCAGTGCAGGCAACACTAGCTGCATAAAGCCATGGGGAGGGGGTCACACTTGGACAATCAGAGAGGGGGCAAATTATTGTGGCACTGGTGGCACAAAATAATCAAAAGTGCACAGAGATGATTGGGAAAATGGTCACAACGGAGGACCAGTGTGTCTATGTGTGTTTCAGGGTAGGGGGTATATCTGAGCATCATCAGCTAGGACTTGACATTGGTTCATCAAATCTCCCCATTCTTTCTCAATTGTGCATGCCTTCTCAAACAGCTACAACTGTATGCATTTGCACATCAAGTCGTCTCCTGAGTTGTGCTCGGGGATGGAACAACAGTTGAACATCTGAGCTTGTGGTTGTTTATGGGGGGAAGTGTGGGGAGTGTGTGTGTGTGTGTGTGTGTGTGTGTGTGTGTGTGTGTGTGTGTGTGTGTGTGTGTGTGTGTGTGTGTGTGTGTGTGTGTGTGTGTGTGTGTGTGTGTGTGTGTGTGTGTGTGTGTGTGTGTGTGTGTGTGTGTGTGTGTGTGTGTGTGTGTATCCCACAACTCTTCTAATGGGGTAGTGATATTAGGGATAATACAGGATGAACCACAATAATTGTTTGCCAAAAATGTAGTTTTTGTAATGCCAGTCCTGGTTAAAAGTAACAATCCTTCATATCTCCCTCACCAACTTTAAACATCTGCTATCTGAGCAACTAACCTGCAGCTGTACATAGTCCATCGGTAAATAGCCCACCCAATTCAACTACCTCATCCCCATACTGTTTTTATTTATTTACTTTTCTGCTCTTTTGCACACCAGTATCTCTACCTGCACATGACCATCTGATCATTTATCACTCCAGTGTTAATCTGCTAAATTGTAATTATTCGCCCACCTCCTCATGCCTTTTGCACACAATGTATATAGACTCTTTCTTTTTTTTCTACTGTGTTATTAACTTGTTTATTGTTTACTCCATGTGTAACTCTGTGTTGTCTGTTCACACTGCTATGCTTTATCTTGGCCAGTTGTAAATGAGAACTTGTTCTCAACTAGCCTACCTGGTTAAATGAAGGTGAAATAAAATAAAATAAAACAGCCAACATTATGACGCATATTATTCGTTAATTGTGGAAATAAATTAAGATATGCAATATTTTTTATATACAGCGTGTATATGTTTTATTAGCTGTATACAGAACAATGGAGGTGAGTGCGTAGGAAATGATTTTGGCAGTTAATCCGCTTCTGTTCTGTGGGTGGCACTGTGTGCTCTTTTTAAATGATGGGTCTCAAAGGCCCTAGAATACAGGTGAACAGGGGTGGTCTGCCAGTCTCTTGGACGACAATTCAATTTGGGATGGAGGTTTTAGAGGATGGAATGGTGAAGAACAATTGAAGATTTACTCAGTAGCTGTGCAAATACCATGGACAGTCAATCATTATGGTACTTTTTCATGGTAAGTTCACAAACATATATTAATTGGAAATTAGGCAGACAATTACATTGATGGAAGCCACACTCTATCTGCAATATTAAAGCTGATCCAAACCCCTAAAAAAATAAAAAATAAATAAAAGGATGTCAACACTTTGGAGTTTGTTTTACGATAACCCATGTGTCCTTTCCTGTTAACAGAGTGCTCTGCTTCCAGTAAACTCTGCGAGATAGTGGCGTCATGCAAGGTCATTATAGTAAACTGAAACTAAAATGAATATCAAAATAAAAATCTTTAAACTGATAGAAATTAAAACAAATGTAAAAACACAAAACTATAATAACCATGGTGCCATGCCCTGGATATGTCTTTGGGGGTTTCTGGTTTAGACTTGAGGTGGTGATCCCACTTAGCATAACTCTGTCCCATGTTCAAATCAAAACGCTTTCCATATTGGGGCCAGTAATAACACAGAGACAATGGCATCTGAAAGTCTCTTGAATAGCTTTTTATACGCAGCAGAATAACAAGATCACCTTTAAGGTAAGTTGTATCTAGTTGGAGTTGTTTCTCACAGTAATACCTCTATGAGGGCCAGGAACAAAGAAATCCCACTCTCACTTTTGATTTGTGTTTGTTAGCCGAGGTTTTGGCCTACTACAGTGTTGCTGTACTCTTTACAGACCCCTCAGGAGGTCAGAGTGATCCACTTGGGAGGCAGTGAGGGGGAGTAGTTGAGTATTTATTTGCCACAATAGCCACGGGTCAGGTCTTTGGCTGAGATTTGAAAGTCTTGGTCCAAAACAGCCCCATGGAGACCTACACTCAACAAACACTCAACAAACTGCTATGTTTTCGGGATATATTATCAGCACCAAAGGCATTCTCACAGCATTTACCATGCATACAGTGCCACCGTATGGCCGTTAGAGTGTACTGTATTGTGAGCCATATCTTACATGGGTCTTTTCCTCAGCATTCACGTTCACTGTGTAGGGTTTGGGATAGGGCTCTGGCTCTGGCTCTGGCTAGGGCTAGGCGTTAAGGTTGAGGCTGGGGTTGGGGTTGGTGTTGAACCGGAATGTGGACATGAAGGTAGGGTTAAGGTTAGAGTTAGGGTAAGATTTTCTTTTCCCAATTCTGTCTTTTTTAGTACTTCTGTTGCCATGTAATTTGATACATCCTATTTGAACCTCAACTGGTACAGAAGTCCTCATTCTACATACACTTGACACGTCCAAATATTTTAGCATTTATCACACTGCATGACTTTGGGAACGAAGGCTCTTACAGGGTATCTATCTTGCATTACCCCAAAATAGGCTAAGTGAGAAGGCAAGGGGTTTTCTTCAAAGAACAATAGTGGCAGTTGACCTATATGGGTCAGTTGGCATGCACCAATCACTCTGTTTCTTCTGTTGTATCCTTTGTATTTACTTTTAGCTCCACCCCAGGGATAACACCCTTTTAGGAAAACAGCTAACTTCCTGCATTTCAACACATTTTGCCACGGGGCAGAGAGACAATATGTAGTTTTATAATTAAATTACATTTTGTCATGATGCTGGAGATAATTTTAGATTTTTTTTAATGTAAATTTCCTGCAATTTTACACATTTTGCCCTGGGACAGAGAGAAAAAAGGTGCTGTTTTATAGCTCACCTCATACTATTCTTCACATTTTGCCATAAGACTGAGGAAAATTGTGCAGTTTTATGTGTACACATAAGCCTACTACAGTGCCTGATGTCAAAGTGGAATGATGTTTTTTTAAATGTTTTCAAATTAATAAAAAATTCTACGCTGATTAAAAAAAAAACGTTGTTATGGCAAGCCTAAATACGTTCAAGAGTAATAATTTGCTTAACAAGTCCACCCCACACACACACACATTATGAAATAGCATTTTTGTGCCCCCCAGTTTTATCATTGGAATGTGATTCAAAACCAAGCAACGGTGTGCTTTAGGACCATGTGGACGCCTCTGAGTGGTCAGGTAGGCTGTTTGCAGTGTTTATCCGACTGGATGAAAATAAAATATATATGGCCTACCGAGTGATTCAGTGGTCTATGGCCACGATGAGGTAAGGCACAAGGCCCAGCATTGTCTAGGTTAGAAGAGGGTTTGCCAGCCAAGATGTCCTTGTTCCATTGCGCTCTAGCGACTCCTTGTGGAGGGCCGGGCATAGGCACGCTGACATCAGTCGCCAGTTGTACGATGTTTCCTCCGACACATTGGTCCGGCTTGCTTCCAGGTTAAGCGAGCAGTGTGCCAAGAAGGGTCGTGTTTCAGAGGACGCATGGCTCTCGAACTTCGCCTTTCCCGAGTCCGTACGGGAGTTGCAGCAATGGGACATGGGGGAGGAAGATATATATGTAAATATATATATAAATATATATATATATATATGGTTGAATCTGTTTTTGAAATTCACTGCTCGACTGACATTAAAGATACAGTAATTGTATATATATATATATATAATTGTATATATGTATATATATATATATATATATATATATATATATATATATATATATATATATATATATAAACAATTACTGTATCTTTAACGTCCCTCAGTCAAGCAGTGAATTTCAAAAACAGATTCAACCACAAAGACCAGGGAGGTTTTCCAATGCCTCGCAAAGAAGGGCACCTATTAGAAGATGGATATCCCTTTGAGCATGGTAAAGTTAGTAACTACACTTTAGATGGTGTATCAATACACCCAGTCACTACAGTCGTAGCCAAAAGTTTTGAGAATTAAACAAATATTAATTTTCACAGTCTGCTGCCTCAGTTTGTATGATGGCAATTTGCATATACTCCAGAACATTATGAAGAGTGATCAGATGAATTGCAATTAAATGCAACGTCCCTCTTTACCATGCAAATGAACTGAATGCCCAAATAAACATTTCCACCGCATTTCAGCCCTGCCACAAAAGGACCAGCTGACATCATGTCAGTGATTCTCTCCTTAACACAGGTGTGAGTGTTGACGAGGACAAGGCTGGAGATCACTCTGTCATGCTGATTAAGTTTGAATAACAGACTGGAAGCTTCAAAAGGAGGGTGGGGCTTGGACCATTGTTCTTCCTCTGTCAATCATGGTTACCTGTAAGGAAACACGTGCCGTCATCATTGCTTTGCACAAAAAAGGCTTCACAGGCAAGGATATTGCTGCCAGTAAGATTGCACCTAAATCAACCACTTATCGGATCATCAAGAACTTCAAGGAGAGCGGTTTAATTGTTGTGAGGAAGGCTTCAGGGCACCCAAGAAAGTCCAGCAAGTGCCAGGACCATCTCCTAAAGTTGATTCTGCTGCGGGATCGGGGCACCACCAGTACATAGCTTGCTCAGGAATGGCAGCAGGCAGGTGTGAGTGCGTCTGCACACACAGTGAGGCGAAGACTTTTGGAGGATGGCCTGGTGTCAAGAAGGGCAGCAAAGAAGCCACTTCTCTCCAGGAAAAACATCAGGGACAGACTGATATTCTGCAAAAGGTACAGGGATTGGACTGCTGAGGACTGGGGTAAAGTCCTTTTCTCTGATGAATCCCCTTTCTGATTGTTTGGGGCATCTGGAAAAAAGCTTTTCAGAGAAGACATGGTGAGCACTACCATCAGTCCTGTGTCATGCCAACAGTAAAGCATCCTGAGATCATTCATATGTGGGGTTGCTTCTCAGCCAAGGGAGTGGGCTCACTCACAATTTTGCCCAAGAACACAGCCATGAATAAAGAATAGTACCAATACATCCCTGAGAGCAACTTCTCCCAACCATCCAGGAACATAAGGCAAAAATGATAACTCCGTGGCTCGGGGAACAAAACATTGATATTTTGGGTACATGGCCAGGAAACTCACCAGACCTTAATCCCATTGAGAACTTGTGGTCAATCCTCAAGAGGCGGGTGGACAAACAAAAACCCACAAATTCTGACAAACTCCAAGCATTGATTATGCAAGAATGGGCTGCCATCAGTCAGGATGTAGCCCAGAAGTTAATTGACAGCATGCCAGGGCGGATTGCAGAGGTCTTGAAAAAGAAGGGTCAACACTGCAAATACTGACTTTGTATCAACTTCATGTTATTGTCAATAGAAGCCTTTGACACGTATGAAATGCTTGTAATTATAATTCAGTATTCCATAGTAACATCTGACAAAAATATTTAAAGACACTGAGGATAGTTTCAGAACATTGTAGTTACTCCACAATACTAATGTAATTGACAGAGTGAAAAGAAGGAAGCCTGTACAGAATACAAATATTCCAAGACATGCATCCTGTTTGCAATAAGGCACTAAGGTAAAACTGCAAAAAATGTGGCAAAGAAATTAACACAAGGCCAAGTATACACTGGAGTTGCTTACCATGACCACATTGAATGTTCCTGAGTGGCCGAGTTATAGTTTTGACTTAAATCTACTTAAAATTCCATGGCAAGGCCTCAAAATGGTTGTCTAGTGATGATCAACAACCGATTTGACAGAGCTTGAATATTTTTTTTAAGAATAATGGGCAAATGTTGCACAATGCAGGTGTGGAAAGCTCTTAGAGACTTACCCAGAAAGATTCACAGCTGTAATCGCTGCCAAAGCAAAGGTGTGTCTACAAAGTATTGACTCAGGGCTGTGAATGTGTTTGTAAATTAGATATTTATCTATTTCATTTCAATACATTTGCTATGATTTCTCAAAACATCTTTTCACTTTGTCATGGGATATTGTGTTTAGATGGAGGAGAGAGAAAAAAATCTATTTAATCCATTTTGAAATCAGGCTGTAACACAACAAAATGTAGAATACGTGAAGAGATAGTGTATGAATACTTTTTGAAGGCACTGTATAAATAGCTTTTTGTTGTAGGGACAATTTATGGTACAAATGTCCCTAATATTTGGAACAGGCTAAATTTATTTTTGGACAGGCTTACTGTTTACCCATAAGAAGTTTTTAAAAAAGCAACTTCTGAAGTATGTGATTTTTGCAGGTTGTGTGGGTTATAGTGTACATATGCACCTTTCTGTGCATGGATTAGTCTTTGTATGGCTAATGCTGTCTGCATAGGTTTGTCTATTTACTTGTTCTCTTTTGTGCAGGCCTAATGTTTTGTTGTGCTGTTATCTCTCCATTGCAGCATCTCTCTCTCTCTCTCTCTCTCTCTCTCTCTCTCTCTCTCTCTCTCTCTCTCTCTCTCTCTCTCTCTCTCTCTCTCTCTCTCTCTCTCTCTCTCTCTCTCTCTCTCTCTCTCTCAGCATCTGCAAGCCTAGGGGTCATTTGCATTTCTGATCACCCTGACACACACACAAACACACACTTGTTTCCCCTCCTACTTTGAAGTTTGTAGAGCCAGATGCTTAGCCTCACATTTATTTGACATGGGTTTCAGAGATTAAGTGATCTGATTAAGTGTTTTGTGAAATAATACTTATTCAAGACATCAGATGAAAATCATGCAAAATATAGTAGATACTGTATTTGTTTCCCAAATAAGTATGTTTTGTGTATGCATTACTGATAATCATAGGTGAATCAAATGACCATTCAGAGGTTCACTAAGCTCTATAATTTGTTATAGACTTCTAGTGCAGTGAAGTGATCCGCAGATATGAAGCCACAGGTGTGTTGGCTCTTTGTTTGGCTAAAATTAAATCATAGCCTACTGGGATATAACTCACCTGTGCACTGCGCACTAGTTTCATGTTCACCCCTAAACATGTTGCAACATAATCAAGTTAACATCTTAATAAAAAATGCGGAAACAGCGTTTCATAAATTCCCAATATCTAAATTAAATATCGATAGTGCACGGCGGGTAGCCCGTATCAAGACGTGCGCGTGTCTAAGGATAGTTTAGAACGCCTACTATGCGGCAATTGAAAAGGCGATTGGCTGGTAAAGATAACCGTACCTCAGGTTATTTGCTGATTGGTCCAGGGTGACTTGTACGTTGCGTTATGCTCATTCTGCAAATACACAGAGAGCTTCTGAGAGGGAAGACGTAATGGTGTGATTCCTTGTGCCCTTGCAATGGTCATCATTCTAATATTACTCGACAAATTCCAGAGCCGGGAGTCGGAATGAAGGTATGGTAAGCCTATTGCAATGTCAAAGTATCTCTGTTATTATATTTTTGCACAACCGGCTTGCATTCTATCTATTTTACAACTTTCAATTACGGTTGTCGACAAATATTTAAACAAAATGTCAATTTCATATGCAGTCAAACCCATGCAATGTTATACAATTACAATACATGAATTGCGTTGTTTGTCGTTTGCTTTAAAGGGTTGCAAACTCTGATTATACGGATGCATGTATAAGGTGAGTAACATTCATGTTTTTACCGGTTGGAATATTTTCTCAGGGTTGAAATATTTATGTTGCGTTCTATTTATAATGGCATCCATATATGATATTATATGTTGATGGTCATGAGCGCTTTCTGACCCTCAGTCGGACTCTAGTGGACTGTACCACTGTGCACCAGTGTCAGACTGGGACCACAGTGCGATGTCTATTCCATTTCCCAGCGTTAATCTGCTATAATGAGATCAGTATACTGCAGTCAATGAGTGAGGAAATATTGGTGAGATTTCTGGTCTGTTGATAAATACCCGTACTTAGTTAGCCTTTGGACTCAGTAATCTCTACAACTCACTGACCGGTAGTGCTACAACAGGCGAGAACAATAACAATGGTGATGGTGAGGTGGAGGATGGATGATTATGAAAAATAACCCCCTTGCACTTTGTCAGTGAGAGTATCCAACTTGCGGGAAAGTTATTTACCTCGTTTTAATTAACCACCTCTACCCCTTTTTAAAAGTCCTGCTTCTTGCAACACTAATGAGCAGCAGAGTATAGAATTTGGAGTAAAGATTTTCTAAATTGAGCAATTATTTCCAATGGTAATGTTTGGCTCCGATCCAGCATATCAGTGTTATGTTATGCAGCAGACAGTTGTCTTTGAAATGGCAATAGTATCACAAGGCGCTTTGCAAAGTAAACACAATGAGTTTATCCCCACCCATCGTAGGGAGGTGAATACTTTGCAGTGAAGACGTACTGTATCTTCCTTGTATATGCAATGAAGGATCACATTGATGTTAGACAAGTGTCGATACAAATGCTGGCTATGATTGTTCAAAGGCCTATCATAAACACATGTGTTTTATTTCATGTTTGTGTAACATCTATATCTTCAGGTATTCCATATTGTCCTTGTTGTCTCAGTGCAGGTGAAAGGTCATCTGGTCTTCTTTCTGATCATGACAAACCATAATCTGTCCCAGAGAGAACGCCGTGATGAGAACGCCGTGATGTTTTGTTGACTAATCTGGTTTATATTGAAAATGAGCTTTTCAGTTCATGAGAAATGGAGGATGATAGCAGAAATACAGTACAACTCATGAATTGATACTGCATTCTGTTTTTCAACATGACTTCTCTTGAGTTCCATTGAATTGTCATGGGGACTTGTTCGAGACAGGTCTGTTGCTCATTGGGGGCATATTGTTTTATTGTGCAAGAGAATTCACTCAGGATAGGTTGACTGCCATGACACAGTTCTGAAGTCCAAAATGGATTTGGAACTGTGGGATGAGCTATGGTCTGTTGGAATGAAATGTGATACATACTCAGAAAGGTATCTGTTTATTAAATACAGCAGTCATACTGTATTTAATATCACAGGAGCAGACACACCACTTCGTTTTTATTTCCTGCAAACAAAATATTCCCGGATCCAAATCACAATTTTTTATTAGTAGGAGCTGTCCTCTTCCACCCCAAGAGTAAGTGGTTAAAGCAGTTGTTCTTCACTTCTTCTTTTTATGACTGCGTAAGAATGAGGTCTTATTTTTAGACGTGCCAACAGCCTTTAACCCATTTAATCTCATCAGTCACAATAGTGAGAAAAATATTTTGGTACTTTAAAGGTTTTAGAGAAGTTAAAATGTACTTATCAACAATAAGCAATATATTATGGTGTCTAGTATGATTCAGAGAAGTTTCATATGATTTCTCAAAATGGTCACAAAACCACAAGCAGAAATCTCCGAGGTGTCCTTTTCCTGACGAATTTGACACCAGAAGTCTGTATTCAACAGCTTAAAAACTAAGAGAGTTTCATTCCAAATTTGTCTGTAAAATTTGCTGTTATTGTTTAAAGAAATTCTGAAATACATTGGTGTGGTTTTTTTCAAAATCTAATCAGTATGTTTAAAATCTATCACTTGACGGTTTCATTTCAGAGAGACAAATAATCATGTTTTTTTTTAAACATCTGCCTCACTCTGAGAGGAAGAAGTAGTACTACTAGGTTTTACACAGTCAAATGTAACAAATAACTACATTTCTAAAAAGAAAATAATAATTCTATACAGTAATATGAGGTCTATACATTGGACATTTGAGTCATTTAGCAGATGCTCTTATTCAGAGGGATTTACAGTAAGTGCATTCATCTGAAGATAGAGCTCGGTGAGACAACCGCCTGTCACAGTCAAATATACAGGACACCAACATTCCATTCCAGCTAAACAAAGGATACATAGCATTTTGTACACCAAAAATAAAAACAACATCTGAGAACAGTAATATTTTAAACACATATGAAGGGACCCATAAGCAATAATTGCTGATGTAAAAACACAAATGTGAAAAATTGTATAAACTCTTCAAATACATTAATTAATTTAATTTTTATTTTTAAATATTGTCTTTTGTTGTATCTAATGTTTAAAGGGTCTAGTTTACATATGTGCTTTCATTTTCAATACATTGAATCCATGATGCTTGTGGCATATACATATCTTAGTGGTCACATTTGTGATCTAATTTAATATATATATTTTATCATAGCAGATGATTGCTTTTTTCAGTAGATTGAAGTTGAGTTGGGTAATGGATATACTTGATCAAGATTATTTTACAGATGGTTTTTCCATTAGCGTCAACATATGTTTAAATCGGGGAATTGGCCATGTAGGGACCCATAAACTGAATTAGTGTAATAACAATAACAAATATTTAATGTCAAAAGGTGTCTTTAGTATCTCTTACACAATGGTAGACCTGGTTTATGTGAGTTTTGCTGAATAGTCACAAGGGTTGACCTGGTTTATCAGAGTACTGGGACATAGCCAATTATCTTGGTTCGTATGGGTATTTGGGCTGAGATATACAGGTGTAGATCTGGGTTATATTAGTATTGGGACTCAGTCAAAGGTATAGACCTGGTTTGTACTGGAACTGAGGTGCAGGCGTAGACCTGGTTTACAGTTTATGAGTATTCAGGCTTTGCAACATGATATCATAGGAAAACGTCATCCTGGCACATTTTTGCAAAAAGGTAAAATGTCGAATTAGCTAATGTTTTTCTTAATACATTGCAGTCAATGGGAAAAGATGAGCGTCACAGGGTTGATATTTTTCTCAATACATTGTAGTCATTGGGAAAAGATGAATGTAACAAGGTTAATGTTTTTCTCGTTTATTTAATGTCTGCCTCTCACTATTTACTTCCTTTTTATCACCCCCTCATTCTCTTTTCACTCCCTCCCCCTTCTTTAAAACTCCTCCCACTCTCACCCTCTCTGTCTTTCTCTCCCCCTCCCTCTCTCTCCCCCTTCTCTCCCTCCGCTCCCCTCCATTCTCTTTCCCTCTGTCCACCTCCTCTCATCTCTCTATCCCTCTCTCTTCCCGTTCCTCCTTCACCTTCTCCCATTTTTTCTCCCTTTCCCTCCGTCCACCTTCTCTCTCTCCCTCCGCCACCTTTCATTATCTCTCCCTCCTTCTTTCCCTGCCTCCCCCTTCTCTTGCTCCCTCCTCTCTCCAACCTCTGTCTCTGTTGACACTCTCTCCCCCCCTCCTCTCTCTCTCCTCTCCCTCCTTCACCCTCTTCCCCATTCTCTTTCTCTCTCTCCCTCCATCTTACCCCTCCATTTGATCTCCCTCCTTTCCCTCCCTCCATCCCCCTCTTCTCTATCCCCATCCCTCCTTCACCCTCTCTCTCCCCTTCCCTCACTTTTTCTCTCTCTCCTCCCCCTTCATTCTCTCTCCCTCCTTCTTTTCCTGCCTCTCCCTCCTCTTATCTCTCCCTCCACTCTCCCACAGACAGGCCGATAGACTGACAGACAGACAGACAGACAGGCAGGCAGGCAGGCCAGCAGTTAGACAGACAGACAGACAGACAGACAGGCAGCCAGACAGACAGACAGACAGACAGACAGACAGACAGACAGACAGACAGACAGACAGTTTCAAGTCACAAAAAAAATCATAACAATGCTCTTAGTTTCTGACTTGCAAGACCATTGTGTCCAATGGTGGTGAAACATTATTTTGGGTCGATTGACTTTCATATGCCAGGTCCCCCAGTCACAAATATGTACAATTTGGGGAGATTCAACCTTTTTAACCCTTTGAAACTACCCATATGACCCCCTATTAAGTCACTTTCTGTAATCATAGGATTAAATGTACAGCCTCCTGGGGACACTCTTTAATGATGCCCTGAGTTTCAGGTCTTTACGTTAAGAATTGACCGTTCTACAGAGGACAGTGTTTTTGTGTAACTGCAGGGAGAGAATGAAGGACCATGTTGAGGATGAATTAAGACACTTCCTTTTGCCACAGGAAGCTGAACCACAACACAGGGCATCTCTATAAGGTCATGATTGGTTGTGTGCAAGGACAATTAGCTATCTCAATCACAGTTAACGGAGCTTTATGATTATGTGAGGGGTGTAGGTAATTTCTATGGAGAGAAATGCCTTGTTCTCTGTAGGACCAAGTATTCAATGTGAAGAGTTAATTTCACATGGTCAGATATAGGCCTGGGTTCATCGGTAGTGTCTGTTGAACGATCCCATGTGTGGATTTTGTTTCTAGCCTCAACCATTCTGCCAATGTTACTCAAAAGCACATTAACTCTAGTTCAGGCTTCAAGCGAGGCCTAACTTTCTGCCATGTAGTGGAGAGAGGGGCAAATTAATTCATTGTTAATTGGATTAAGGTTAGGGTTATGGCAATCTGTCACATTTATTTACAAAGCCATTTTTACATCAGCAGATGTTTGTACAGAAACCCAGCCTAAAACCCAGAAGAGCATGTAATGCAGATGTAGAAGCATGGTGGCTAGGAAAAGCTCCATAGAAAGGCAGGAACCTAGGAAGAAACCTAGAGAGGAACCAGACTCTGAGGGGTGGCCAGTGTGTCTAGGGTTGAGGCATTAACCTTAGCTTCATGTCCACATTGCAGCTCAACCCTCAACCTAGCCTCAATCCTAACCTTAACTTCATATCAACTCCCGGCTCAACCCTAAACCTAGCCTCAACCCTAACTTCATATAAACTCCCAGCTCAACCTTATCTGTAACCCTGTCCCTAACTCTAACCTTAACCCACACTTCGTCTCCACGTTTTGGCTCAACGCTTCTGCCGATGTCACTCAAAAGCATATTAACTCCTGATCAGGCTTCAAGTGAGGCCTACCTTTCTGCTATATGTAGTGGGGAGAGTGGGAATTTAATTAGTGTATGGGGGTTACCTGGCCTCCACAATCATCCAACCTCAACCCAATTGAGATGGTTTGGGATGAGTTGGGCCACAGTATGAAGGAAAAGCAGCCAACAAGTGCTCAGCATATGTGGGAACTCCTTCAAGACTGTTGGAAAAGCATTCCAGGTGAAGCTGGTTGAGAGAATGCCAAGAGTGTGCAAAGCTGTCATCAATGCAAAGGGTGGCACCTTTGAAGAATCTCAAATATATTTGATTTGTTCAGCACTTTTTTGGTTTCTACATGATTCCATATGTGCTACTTCATAGTTTTGTTGTCTTCACTATTGTTCTATAATGTAGAAAATAGTCAAAATAAAGAACACCCCTTGAATGAGTTGGTGTGTCCAAACTGTTGACTGGTACTGTATATGTATAAGGAATTTGAAAATGATTTATACTTTTACCTTTACTTAAGTATATTTTAGCAATTACATTTAATTTTGATACTTACGTATATTTAAAACCAAATACTTTTAGACTTTTAACTCAAGTAATCTTTTACTGGTGGACTTTCACTTTTACTTGACTCATTTTCTCATTTTCTATTACGGTATCTTTACTTTTACTCAAGTTGGGTACTTTTTTCACCACTACAAAACACTATATAATACATTTTTTTGAAATGTTGATATATTCACTTTTATTGTATGAAGAACTTATGAAAGAGATTGGTGTGTTTTTTCACTATCTAATCATGGTATGGGGTTGTTCAAAGACAGACATGCATTTGTTTGAAATCTATCACTTGATGGTTTCATTTCAGAGATAAATAATCAATTTATTTTGCTGAACAATATCCGCCTCACTCTCAGAGAAATAAATTGTACTGATAGGTTATACACAGTCAAATGTAACAAAAACTAAATTTTGAATAAAGAACTGTACATTTGTGACATCAGTATAAACAGTACAGTAAAATGAGATCTGTAGGTAAAACATTTCCATTAGACATTTTTGTAATTTTGTAGATGCTCTTATCCATATTGACTTACAGTTAGTCCGTTGGGCTTAAGATAGCTTGGTGAGACAACGGCATGTCACCGTGAAATATATAGGATACGAACATTCCATTCCATCTAAAGATTGGATATGTAGCGTTATTTTTTAAAACGCATTTAAAATCTATGAATAAAAAAAACAGTAGAGGAGAATAGTAATATTTTACACACACATTAAGGCATTTCTAGTGAAAAAAACACAAATGTGAAGAATTGATGGATTTTGCGTTTAGGAAGAAAACGTAAATTATTTGCACAGTTTGTCAACCTTGTCTGGTCTTTGTTCTTTAGGGAATGTCTTACACTGTCATATAGTCTGCAAAAAAGGATGATAGAAGTCAAAGGTCAGAAGTATTTAATATCCCAATGCTCATCAGCAGGTTCAGCACATCATGAGATAGACATTTTAACAGTGTAGAACAAACAGTCAAACATGACAGGTGGGGTTAAGAGCCCTAAATCCCCCCATCAGATAAAACTGCCCACAACCAGGCATGTTATAGTAATTAATATTTAATCTTCATGATCAGTATATGAGATATTAATAAGCGCAAAGAAAGTGTAGATATTGGTAACAGAGTAGTGCACTGTAGTGTAACTCTTGTTTGCAGGTATCTCTTGTATGCTTTGGCAGTCCCTCCCTGCAGAGCTTACTGGGTGCTAATTGAGGTGACGGGAAAGCTCTGCCTCTGGCACTGTGCCAGATATGAGTGATTTTATGGCCAGAGCGCTGTACCTCATCCTGGTAAATCTAGCAGAAAAGAGGAGGAAGGGTGTAGTAATGGCCCACTGAGTGACTGTCCAAAGGGAAGGGGCACATCTGAGTCATGGTGGCTCATTTACATGTTCAAGTCGAGGGGTGTGAATACTGTAGCATTGACATAGAGCGCATTCGGAAAGTAATCGGACCCCTTGACTTCTTCAACATTTGGTTACATTACAGCCTTATTTTAAAAATGAGACATTTTGGGAAATGTATTACAAATAAAAACAGAAACACCTCATTTACATAAGTATTCAGAACCTTTGCGATGAGTTGGAATTGAGCTCAGGTGCATCTTGTTTCTATTTATCATCCCTGAGATGTTTCTACGCCTTGATTGGAATCCACCTGTGGTAAATTCAATTGATTGGACATGATTTGGAAAGGCAAACACTTGTCTATATAAGGTCCCAGAGTTGACAGTGCATGTCAGAGCAAAAACCAAGCCATGTGGGTGAAGGAATTGTCCGTAGAGCTATGAGAGGATTGTGTCGAGGCACAGATCTGGGGAAGGGTACCAAAATAATTCTGCATTATTGAGGGTCCCAAGAACACAATGGCCTCCATCATTCTTAAATGGAAGAAGTTTGGAACCACCAAGACTATTCCTAGAGGTGGCCACCCGGCCAAACTGATCAATCGGGGAGGAGAAGGGCCTTGGTCAGAGAGGTGATGAAGAACCCGATGGTCACTCTGACAAAGCTCCAGAGTTCCTCTGTGGAGATGGGAGGACCTTCCAGAAGGACAAACATCTCTGCATCAATCCAATCAGGCCTTTATGGTAGATTGGCCAGACGGAAGTCATTCCTCAGTGAAAGGCACATGACAGCCGCTTGGAATTTGCCAAAAGGCATCTAAAGACTTTCAGACCGTGAGAAACAAGATTATCTGGTCTGATGAAACCAAGATTGAACTCTTTGGCCTAAAGGCCAAGCGTCACGTCTGGAGGAAACCTGGCACATCCCTACGGTGAGGAATGGTGGTGACAGCATCATGCTGTGGGGTGTTTTTCAATGGCAGGGACTGGGAGACTAGTCAAGATCGAGAGAAAATGAACGGAGCAACTTACAGAGAGATCCTTGATAAAAATCTGCTCCAGAGCGCTCAGGACGTCAGACTGGGGCAAAGGTTCACCTTCCAACAGGACAACGACCCTAAGCACACAGCCAAGACAACCCAGGAGTGGCTTCGGGACAAGTCTCTGAATGTCCATGTGTGGCCCAGCCAGAGCCTGGACTTGAACCCAATCAAACATCTCTGGAGAGATCTGAAAATAGCTGTGCAGCGACGCTCCCCATCCAACCTCACAGAGCTTGAGAGGATCTGCAGAGAATAATGGGAGAATCCCACCAAATACAGGTGTGCCAAGCTTGTAGCGTCATACTCCAGAAGACTTGAGGTTGTAATCGCTGCCAAAGGTACTTCGACAAAGTACTGAGTAAAGGGTCTGAATACTTATGTAAATGTGATGTTTCAGTTTTTATTTTTTATACATTTGCAAAAATGTATAAACCTGTTTTTGCTTTGTCATTATGGGGTATTGTGTGTATATCCATTTTAGAATAAGGCTGTAACGTAACAAAATGTGGAAAAAGTCAAGGGGCCTGAATTTAAAATTGATTCAATTGTGATGTTTTTGTTACTGGCCTTCGTACAATACCCCCTACACACAATGCCAAAGTGGAATGATGTTTTTGTTACTGGCCTTCGTACAATACCCCCTACACACAATGTCAAAGTGGAATGATGTTTTTGTTACTGGCCTTCGTACAATACCAATACCCCCTACACACAATGTCAAAGTGGAATGATGTTTTTGTTACTGGCCTTCGTACAATACCCCCAACACACAATGTCAAAGTGGAATGATGTTTTTGTTACTGGCCTTCGTACAATACCCCCTACACACAATGTCAAAGTGGAATGATGTTTTTGTTACTGGCCTTCGTACAATACCCCCAACACACAATGTCAAAGTGGAATGATGTTTTTGTTACTGGCCTTCATACAATACCCCCTACACACAATGTCAAAGTGGAATGATGTTTTTGTTACTGGCCTTCGTACAATACCCCCAACACACAATGTCAAAGTGGAATGATGTTTTTGTTACTGGCCTTCATACAATACCCCCTACACACAATGTCAAAGTGGAATGATGTTTTTGTTACTGGCCTTCGTACAATACCCCCAACACACAATGTCAAAGTGGAATGATGTTTTTGTTACTGGCCTTCGTACAATACCCCCAACACAAAATGTCAAAGTGGAATGATGTTTTTGTTACTGGCCTTCGTACAATACCAATACCCCCTACACACAATGTCAAAGTGGAATGATGTTTTTGCTACTGGCCTTCGTACAATACCCCCAACACAATGTCAAAGTGGAATGATGTTTTTGATACTGGCCTTCGTACAATACCCCCAACACACAATGTCAAAGTGGAATGATGTTTTTGTTACTGGCCTTCGTACAATACCCCCTACACACAATGTCAAAGTGGAATGATGTTTTTTTTAAATGTAACAAATTAATTAAAAATGAAAAGCTGAAATGTCTTGAGTGATTAAGTATTTAACCCCTTTGTTATGGCAATACAAATGTGCTTAACAAATCACATAAGTGGCATGGACTCACTCTGTGAGCAATAAAGTCTTTAACATGATTTTGTTATGACTACCTCATTTCTGTATCCCACACATAAAATTATCTGAAAGTTAATATCATTCTAGCAGTGAATTTCAAACACAAATTTTACCACAAAGACCAGAGAGGTTTTCCAACTCCTCGCAAAGAAGGGCACCTATTGGTAGATGGGTTAAAATAAAATAAACAGACATTGAATATTTTTTTGAGCATGGTGAAGTTATTAATTATACTTTGGATGGTGTATCAATACACCCAGTGCATCACAGTGCTTGAGGCGTCACTACAGCCCCGGGTTCGATCCCAGGCCGGCCGTGACCAGGAGACCCATGAGGCGGCACACAATTGGCCCAGCGTCATCTGGGTAAGGGAAGGGTTTGGCCCATCTTGCTCTAGCAACTCCTTGTGGCGGGCTGGGCACCTGCAAGCTGACACTAGTGGCCAGTTGTATGTTGTTTCCTCTGACACATTGGTACGGCTGGATTCTGGGTTAAGCAAGTAGTGCGGCTTGGCAGGGTTGTATTTTGGAGGACTCATGGCTCTCGACCTTCGCCTCTCACGAGTCTGTACGGGAGTGGCGGTGATGGGCCAAGACTACCAATTGGGTAAAAAAAATATTTTGTAATAAGGCCCTAAAGTACAACTGCAAAAAATGTGGCAAAGAAATTAACTTTATGTCCTGAATAAAAAGTGTTATGTTTGGGGCAAATCAAACACATCACTAAGTACCACTCTTCATATTTTTAAGCATGGTGGTGGCTGCATCATGTCATTGGCAAGGACTAGAGCTTGTTAGGATAAAAAGAAACTGCATAGAACAAGCACAGGCAAAATCTTAGAGGAAAACCTGGTTCAGTCTTCTTTCCAACAGACACTGGGTGTCACGTTCTGACCTTTATTTCCTTTGTTTTGTCATTATTTAGTATGGTCAGGGCGTGAGTTGGGGTGGGCAGTCTATGTTTGTTTTTCTATGATTTGGGTATTTCTATGTTTCGGCCTAGTATGGTTCTCAATCAGAGGCAGGTGTCATTTGTTGTCTCTGATTGAGAATCATACTTAGGTAGCCTGGGTTTCACTGTGTGTTTGTGGGTGATTGTTCCTGTCTCTGTGTTTGCACCAGATAGGGCTGTTTTTGGTTTTCCACGTTTATTGTTTTGTAGTGTTCGTGTTTATCTGTTTTAATTAAACATGAATCAATATAAGCACGCTGCGTTTTGGTCCTCCTCTACTTCAAGTAAAGAAAACCGTTACACTGGGAGACTAATTCACCTTTCAGCAGGACAATAACCTAAAACACAAGGCCAAATATACAATGGAGTTGCTTACTGAGACAACATTTTAATGTTGAGTGGCCTAGTTACAGTTTTCACTTAAGTAATGTGCAAATGTTGTATAATCCAGGTGTGTAAAGCACTTTCTTTTTTCTTTTTTTTTAACCTTTATTTAACGAGGCAAGTCAGTTAACACATTCTTATTTACACTTCGGGACTTACCCAGAAAGACTCACAGCTGTAATCGCTGTCATAGTTGATCCTAACGTGTATTGACTCAGGGGTGTGAATACTTATGTTAATGAGATATTTCTGTATTTCAAGAAATTTGCTAACATTTCTAAAAACATGTTTTCACTTTGCCATTATGGGGTATTGTGTGGAGATGGGTGAGAAGTTTAGTTTTATTGAACCCATTGTGAATTCTGCCTGTAACACAACACATTTTGCAATAAGTCAAGGTGTATGAATAGTTTCTGAAGGCAACAAAGCAAAATATTATCAGGAAAACTGGAACTAGAAAGTGAGCTGCTGTGGACCTTTCTGTTCAGTTTCACAAGCTTATTGCTGTAATGTATTTCCGAGAAGACCTTCTCTTTCTCATTGTAGTCAGTTCCACATATTCCATCTAGCCATCTGACATGCACTTATGTAACTGAGGTGAGATCACAGAGCACAGGGCAGGCCTGAGTATTGTGGCAGGTCATGGCTGAGCAGAGCTTTATTTGTGGACAGCGGCGACCCCTGCTCGTAAAATATACACTGTCTTCTCTTCTGAACTCCGACAGAGCCACATACTGTATGCTCATGTCAGCTCTTGATTCCCCAGACCGTGGAACAGAAGACATATTCTCTCTCTCTCTCCCTGCCCCTCCCTCATCCTCTCACCAGTATGCTCCAATGAGCTACGTCTGAGATCACACCATCTTGGGTCTCAGGCTCAGGAGTGGACAGTCTTGCTGTCAGTAAAACATTGATCAGGAAAACATGTCACATGCACTGTACGGTCCTCTTATGGTCCTTGACCACACTAATATCCCTAAGTGCACCTACTCTACCAGGTCATAAGGCTTTCATAACTGAGAAATGACCCCACTGCTCCCACAGCAACCATAGAAGTCTTTATGTAGAGAAGATGTTTTCACTTTCCTCTCATCTGGTGTTTTTTGTCTATAAGAGCTGTGGTCATCTTCTTCTCATCAGGTGCTTTTTGTCTATAAGAGCTGTGGTCACCTTCCTCTCATCTGGTGTTTTTTGTCTATAAGAGCTGTGGTCACCTTCCTCTCATCTGGTGTTTTTTGTTTATAAGAGCTGTGGTCACCTTCCTCTCATCTGGTGTTTTTTGTCTATAATAGCTGTGGTCACCTTCCTCTCATCTGGTGTTTTTTGTTTATAAGAGCTGTGGTCACCTTCCTCTCATCTGGTGTTTTTTGTCTATAAGAGCTGTGGTCACCTTCCTCTCATCTGGTGTTTTTTGTTTATAAGAGCTGTGGTCACCTTCCTCTCATCTGGTGTTTTTTGTCTATAAGAGCTGTGGTCACCGTCCTCTCATCTGGTGTTTTTTGTTTATAAGAGCTGTGGTCACCTTCCTCTCATCTGGTGTTTTTTGTCTATAAGAGCTGTGGTCACCTTCCTCTCATCTGGTGTTTTTTGTTTATAAGAGCTGTGGTCACCTTCCTCTCATCTGGTGTTTTTTGTCTATAAGAGCTGTGGTCACTGTCCTGCTGCAATGTTGTTATTCATTAGATAATGGACAGAAATGTATTCATTAATCCCCTTCGGACTAGCTCATTAGGACAGGCTGTTTGGGCTCTGGTGTAGAGGTCGACCGATTATGATTTTTCAATGCCGATACCGATTATTGGAGGACAAAAAAAACGGATGCCGATTAATCGGCTGATTACATTTTTTTTCTTTTATTTGTGATGATGACAATTACAACAATACTGAATGAACACTTATTTTAACTTAATATAATACATCAATAAAATCAATTTAGCCTCAAATAAATAATGAAACTTGTTCAATTTGGTTTAAATAATGCAAAAACAAAGTGTTGGAGAAGAAAGTAAAAGTGCAATATGTGCCATGTAAGAAAGCTAACGTTTAAGTTCCTTGCTCAGAACATGAGAACATATGAAAGCTGGTGGTTCCTTTTAACATGAGTCTTCAATATTCCCAGATAAGAAGTTTTAGGTTGTAGTTATTATAGGAATTATAGGACTATTTCTCTCTATACCATTTGTATTTCATATATCTTTGACTATTGGAATATCTTATAGGCACTTTAGTATTGCCAGTGTAACAGTATAGCTTCCGTCCCTCTCCTCGCTCCTACCTGGGCTCGAACCAGGGACACATCAACAACAGCCACCCTCGAAGCAGCGTTACCCATGCAGAGCAAGGGGAACAACTACTCCAAGTCTCAGAGCTAGTGACTTTTGAAACGCTATTAGCGCGCACCCTGCTAACTAGCTAGCCATTTCACATCACATCGTTACACCAGCCTTATCTCGGGAGTTGATAGGCTTGAAGTCATAAACAGCAGAGCTGCTGGCAAAACGCACAGAAGTGCTGTTTGAATGAATGCTTATGAGCCTACTGGTGCCTACCATTGCTCAGTCAGACTTCTCTATGAAATCATAGACTTAATTATAACATAGTAACACACAGAAATAAGAGCCTTTGGTCATCAATATGGTCGAATCCGGAAACTATTATCTCGAAAACAAGACGTTTATTCTTTCAGTGAAATATGGAACCGTTCTGTATTTTATCTAACGGGTTGCATCCATCAGTCTAAATATTCCTGTTACATTGCACAACCTTCAATGTTATGTCATAATTACGTAAAATTCTGGCAAATTAGTTCGCAATGAGCCAGGCGGCACAAAATGTTGCATATACTCTGACTCTGCGTGCAATGAACGCAAGAGAAGTGACACAATTTCACCTGGTTGATATTGCCTGCTCTCCTGGATTTCTTTTAGCTAAATATGCAGGTTTAAAAATATATACTTCTGTGTATTGATTTTAAGAAAGGCATTGGTGTTTATGGTTAGGTACACGTTGGAGCAACGACAGTCCTTTTTCGCGAATGCGCACTGCATCTATTATATGCAATGCAGGACACGCTAGATAAACTAGTAATATCATCAACCATGTGTAGTTATAACTAGTGATTATGATTGTTTATGTTAAATGCCAGCTAGCAACTTACCTTGGCTTCTTACTGCATTTGCGTAACAGGCGGGCTCCTCGTGAGGCAGGGGTTAGAGCGTTGGACTAGTTAACTGTAAAGTTGCAAGATTGAATCCCTGAGCTGACAAGGTAGAAATCTGTCGTTCTGCCTCTGAACAAGGCAGTTAACCCACTGTTCCTAGGCCGTCGTTGAAAATAAGAATGTGTTCTTAACCAACTTGCCTTGTTAAATAAAGATTATATAAAGGTGTAAAAAAAAAATCTGCAAAATCGGCGTCCAGAATTACCGATTTCCGATTGTTATGAAAACTTGAAATCGGCCATTCCGATTAAACGGTCAACCTCTACTCTGGTGCTTGACTCAGTCATTTTCAACCTCAAACATACCCAAAGAGTTCTCATAATAATGTATTTGCAGCCCGCGCCCTCTGTCTTTTTTTTGTGTCTTTCACCCTGTTCGTTCCAGTCTGAGAGACTATTAAGTCTTTCTTCTGAAGCTCTATAAACCGTAACATCCGCCTCTGCTGCACCACTGTTCACAGGCCTCTGAATACGTTCTGTTCTGAATACGCCGGCTGCCGCCATGCACTGCTACACAATTTTCAATGCACTAGAATCCCGGAGACTGTATTACAATATTTCAATGCCTTTTGTAGAGGAACTCAGGAGCCACAAAGGCGTGTAGTTCATTGAGGGGAAAGGTTGTTGAGCAGCGGAAGATCACACTGAGGCATTGTGGGATTCAGGGACAAATGACAAATAAAGTGTGAAGTCTGATATCCTTTCCCTTGGTGATGCGACCTGCAACAAAAGTTGTAAAAAAGGGATGAAATTGGGGCACTGTATTGATTGCATTGTAGGCTACTATGATTTCAGTACTGCCAAAGGCATATTGTTTATGAACCTACTGGGATGGATAATTGGACTCTAAACTAGGCATTCAAACTTGGAGAACAGACGTGCATGCTGTGTATGTTTGTGTCGTAGGCAGGGGCATCGTCCATGTGGGCATCATGCTGCGGGCTGCTGAACGAGGTGATGGGCACAGGGACGGTGCGCGGGCAGCAGCCAGGGTTCGGGGCCGGGGCGGGACCCTTCCGCTTTGCCCCCAGCGCCGGGTACTCCACCTACCCCCCCACCAGCGCAGGGAGTGTAGGTCAGCTCTGCAAGGCCTGTGGGCTGGCCTTCTCTGTCTTTAGGCGCAAGGTAAGTGGTGAGGAGTATGATGTTTTTAGTGTGTAAAACAATGACGATGATGATGTTGTTTATGATGAGAAAGCTGATGAGTACAGTGTGTAAGAAGATGAGGAGGACGAGGAAGAATGCGCCCCTTAAAAATAAACAAATAAAACTAACTTCCATATGAAGTACTCAATCATAATGGCCACACCAGGGCACCAGCTTAGACTGCAGACAGGTAAATGGCAGAGTGTCTCTAGGCGTTGTCTGACAGTGTGGCATGCTGGGACAGCGATGGAAGCCCCTGGAGCGTTCTCTGAGCTTCCAGACTCAGACTGCTCTATCAGTCCGCTCACACCTGTTGCTATGCCGATGGCAGATTCAGTCCCGGGTTATATTATAACCACACGTGTGTGTGTGTGTGTGTGTGGCTCAGCTTGATATTTGTGTCATGAAAGCAGAGGTTCAGGGGGATTAACACTGATGATTGAAGAATAGATCTGTCAGAGTGGTCTGCAGCTCATTTACACACCAATGACATGGAAAAATCTCCATTCAAACTGGCTGTCTGTCAGTCGATTCATCTGAATTGCCTCAGTAAACCGAGATAAGCTTGTGAATGTCAGGAATATCTGGGCAATTTGCCATATAGTATTATTTAGATTCTATGTGCCAAGAAATGAGATAAAGTCCTCATCTATCCTAGAACATGGTGATGTCATAGGGAATCAAATCAAATTTATTTATAAAGCCCTTCTTACATCAGCTGATATCTCAAAGTGCTGTACAGAAACCCAGCCTGAAACCCCAAACAGCAAGCAATGCAGGTGTAGAAGCACAGTGGCTAGGAAAAACTCCCTAGAATGGCCAGAACCTAGGAAGAAACCTAGAGAGTAACCAGGCTATGAGGGGTGGCCAGTCCTCTTCTGGCTGTGCCGATCATTCAGAGTATCTCTACCGCTTCTGCTGTTTCTAGAAAGTTGAAAACAGCAGGTCTGGGACAGGTAGCACATCCGGTGAACAGGTCAGGATTCCATAGCCGCAGGCAGAACAGTTGAAACTGGAGCAGCAGCACGACCAGGTGTACTGTGGACAGCAAGGAGTCATCAGGCCAGGTAGTCCTGAGGCATGGTCCTAGGGCTCAGGTCCTCCGAGAGAGAGAGAGAGAGAGAGAGAGAGAGAGAGAGAAAGAAAGAAAGAATGAAAGACAGAAAGAAAGAAAGAAAGAAAGAAAGAAAAAAAGGAGAGAAAGGAGAGAAAGAGAGAGAGAATTAGAGAGAGCATACTTAAATTCACACAGGACACCAGATAAGATAGTATAAATACTCCAGATATAACAGACTGACTCTAGCCCCCCGACACATAAACTACTGCAGCATAAATACTGGAGGCTGAGACAAGAGGGGTCAGGCTACACTGTAGCCCCATCCGACGATACCCCCGGACAGGGCCAAGCAAGCAGGATATAACCCCACCCACTTTGCCAAAGCACAGCCCCCACACCACTAGAGGGATATCTTCAACCACCAACTTACCATCCTGAGACAAAGCCGAGTATAGCCCACAAAGATCTCCGCCATGGCACAACCCAAGGGGGGCGCCAACCCAGACAGGAAGATCACGTCAGTGACTCAACCCACTCAAGTGCGCACCCCTACTAGGGACAGAATGGAAGAGCACCAGTAGGCCAGTTACTCAGCCACTGAAACAGGGTTAGAGGCAGAGAATCCCAGTGGAAAGAGAGGAACCGGCCAGGCAGAGACAGCAAGGGCGATTCGTTGCTCCAGTGTCTTTCTGTTCACCTTCACACTTCTGGGCAAGACTACACTCAATCATAGGACCTACTGAAGAGGTGAGTCTTCAATAAAGATTTAAAGGTTGAGACCGATTCTGCGTCTCTCACATGGGTAGGCAGACCATTCCATAAAAATGGAGCTCTATAGGAGAAAGCCCTGCCTCCAGCTGTTTGCTTAGAACTTCTAGGGACAGTTAGGAGGTCTGCGTCTTGTGACCGTAGCGTACGTGTCGGTATGTGCGGCAGGACTAAATCGAAAAGATAGGTAGGAGCAAGCCCATGTAATGCTTTGTAGGTTAGCAGTAAAACCTTGAAATTAGCCCTTGCCTTAACAGGAAGCCAGTGTAGAGAGGCTAGCACTGGAGTAATATGATAAAATGTTTTGGATCTAGTCAAGATTCTAGCAGCTGTGTTTAGCACTAACTGAAGTTTATTTATTGCTTTATCCAGGTAAACGGAAAGTAGAGCATTGCACTAGTCTAACCTAGAAGTGACAAAAGCATGGATTAATTTTTCTGCATCATTTTTGGACAGAATGTTTCTGATTTTTGCAATGTTATGTAGATGGAAAAAAGCTGTCCTTGAAACAGTCTTGATATGTTCGTTCAAAGAGAGATCAGGGTCCAGAGTAACGCCAAGGTCCTTCACAGTTTTATTTGAGACGACTGTACAACCATCAAGATTAATTGTCAGATTCAACAGAAGATATCTTTGTTTCTTAGGACCTATAACAAGCAGCCACCCACTTCCTTATGTCTGAAACACAGGCTTCCAGCGAGGGCAGTTTTGGGGCTTCACCATGTTTCATCGAAATGTACAGCTGTGTGTCATCCGCATAGCAGTGAAAGTTAACATTATGTTTCCGAATGACATCCCCAAGAGGTAAAATATATAGTGAAAACAATAGTGGGCCCAAAACGGAACCTTGAGGAACACCAAAATTTACAGTTGATTTGTCAGAGGACAAACCATCCACAGAGACCAACAGATATCTTTCCAACAGATAAGATCCAAACCAGGACAGAACTTGTCCGTGTAGACCAATTTGGGTTTCCAATATCTCCAAAAGAATGTGGTGATCGATGGTATCAAAGCAGCACTAAGATCTCGGCACATGTGGAAAGATGTAGAGTCTCGGTCTGACGCCATTAAAAGGTCATTTACCACCTCCACAAATGAGTCCTTGTTTTGGAAAGTTGTTGTCTAGCAAATTTGGCAGATCCCTCTCATTAGCTGTAATTAATAAATGACTCCATGATGCCAAATAATTAATTAAATATAGTAATTAATTGATCAGGAGGAATGGACATGACTGGCTGATGGGATCGCCTGTCTTCTAAATGTGTGGGATGACTCTTCCTCTCTCTACTCCCTCTCTCTACTCCCTCTCTCCCTCTCTCTCTCTACTCCCTCTCTCTCTCCCTACTCCCTCCCTCTCCCTACTCCCTCTCTCTCTCTACTCCCTCTCTCTCTCCCTACTCCCTCTCTCTCTACTCCCTCTCTCTCTCTACTCCCTCCCTCTCCATACTCCCTCCCTCTCCCTACTCCCTCCCTCTCTCTACTCCCTCTCTCTCTCTACTCTCTCTCTCTCTCTCTCTACTCCCTCTCCCTCCCCACTCTCTCCCTCTCTCTACTCCACCTCTCTCTCTCCTCCTTCTCCCTCTCTCTACTCCCTTTCTCTACTCCTTCTCCCTCTCTCTACTCCCTCTCTCTACTCCCTCTCTCTACTCCCTCTCTCTACTCTCTCTCCCTCCCTCACTCTACTCCCTCCCTCTTTCTATTCCCTCTCTCTCTACTCCCTCTCTCCCTCTCTCTACTCCCTCTCTCTCTCTACTCTTCCTCTCTTTACTCCCTCTCTCTCTCTATTCCATCTCTCCCGCTCTCTCTATTCCCTCACCCTCTCCCTCTCTCTACTCCCTCTCTCCCTCTCTCTCTCTACTCCCTCGCTCTCTACTCCCTCTCTCTCTCTACTCCCTCTCTCCCTCTGTCTCTATTCCCTCGCTCTCTCCCTCTCTCTACTCCCTCTCTCCCTCTCTCTACTCCCTCTCTCTCTCTACTCCCCCTCTCCCTCTCTACTCCCTCTCTCTCTCTATTCCCTCGCTCTCTCTCTCTCCTCTCTCTCCCTCTCTCTACTCCCTCTCTCCCTCTCTCTTCCCTCGCTCTCTCCCTCTCTCTACTCCCTCTCTCTACTCCCTCTCTCTCTCCCTCTCTTTCTCAGCACATTTGCTTGGACTGTAAGAAGAGTTTCTGTGCCCTGTGCTCGGTGCTGCAGGAGAACCTCCGCTGCTGCACCACCTGTCACCTCCTGCGCGGCACGGCCTTCCAGAGACCACGGCTCATGGCGCTGCGCGTTAAAGACCTGCGCCAGTACCTGCTGCTGCGCAACATCCCCACAGACACCTGCAGGGAGAAGGAGGACCTGGTGGACCTGGTGCTCTGCCACCTGGAAGCAGGGGAAAACACCTCCACACAAGGAGCTGTAGAGGAGGAGGAGGAGGAGGACACAGACAGCCTGCACTCCCTCCCCCACTCCCTCCACGCCTCGCCCCCCTCAGCCACACGACGCTCCGCTTCGGAGCAGTCGGTGCTCTCTGCCTCCCAGGGAGACGCTCCTCTCAGCCGGAGTGACAGCTCAGGGACTGCTCAGAGCCAGGTGTGACGACACACAACACACACACACACACCACACACACACACACACACACACACACACAAACACACACACACACACACACACACACACACTCACACTCACACTCACACACGCATGCACAGTCGCACACGCACGCGGACACACACACGCACACACGCACACACACACAAAACTTGGTCCCATTCCCTCACGTCTGCCCCCCTCCGTTACTGCCTTCCCTGCTCTTTTGACATCTGTCCTACTTGTTTCAAAGCTAATTAATGTGAAGCTTGAAGAGCACATGGCACGGATGTGGGAAGCATATTTGTCAGTGTTAAGTCACAGCTAAGCATAACAATCAGCAACGTGCAATCTGTTCTAGATCTCTAGTGCTGGTTTGTAGGGCTATGATTGTCCCCAGTCCTACTCAAATCAAAATCAAATGTATTTATATAGCCCTTCGTACATCAGCTGATATCTCAAAGTGCTGTACAGAAACCCAGCCTAAAACCCCAAACAGCAAGCAATGCAGATGTAGAAGCACGGTGGCTAGGAAAAACTCCCTAGAAAGGCCAAAACCTAGGAAGAACCCTAGAGAGGAACCAGGCTATGTGGGGTGGCCAGTCCTCTTCTGGCTGTGCCCGGGTGGAGATTATAACAGAACATGGCCAAGATGTTCAAATGTTCATAAATGACCAGCATGGTCAAATAATAATAAGGCAGAACAGTTGAAACTGGACCAGCAGCACGGTCAGGTGGACTGGGGACAGCAAGGAGTCATCATGTCAGGTAGTCCTGGGGCATGGTCCTAGGGCTCAGGTCAGTTGAAACTGGAGCAGCAGCACGGCCAGGTGGACTGGGGACAGCAAGGAGTCATCATGTCAGGTAGTCCTGGGGCATGGTCCTAGGGCTCAGGTCCTCCGAGAGAGAAAGAGAGAGAGAAGGAGAGAATTAGAGAACGCACACTTAGATTCACACAGGACACCGAATAGGACAGGAGAAGTACTCCAGATATAACAAACTGACCCTAGCCCCCCGACACATAAACTACTGCAGCATAAATACTGGAGGCTAAGACAGGAGGGGTCAGGAGACACTGTGGCCCCATCCGAGGACACCCCCGGACAGGGCCAAACAGAATGGATATAACCCCACCCACTTGGCCAAAGCACAGCCCCCACACCACTAGAGGGATATCTTCAACCACCAACTTACCATCCTGAGACAAGGCTGAGTATAGCCCACAAATATCTCCGCCATGGCACAACCCAAGAAAGTGACCCCCTGGGAAAACCATATAGGCTAAATATAGGAGCATGAAAAGCTTCCAAGCAGTCTAGTAATTGCAGTGTAGTATTGCAGTCAGGCCCTGTTCTTTGCAGCCAGAAAAAAAACAGTTTGATACAGTCTGGTGCTGTGTGTGTTTGACATGAATGAGGTGCCTCACTCACACAGGGAAAAGCCCAGCGCCACTGCAGTGAGCTGACGTCCACTTGACTGACTGCTGGAAACAGCTGCGTTTACAGTGTAACCCTGGGAGCTGGAGCCAGTCAGCAACAGTCAAGGCTTAAACCCTTTGCCTGTTAAGCTGAGTCAGTTATGTCACGCTCAGTCGCACACAGGCTGGCTACTGATTCCTCTCAACTGAACAGCTGTAACTGAGAAGACAGAGAGAAAGAGAAAGACAACAGTACTTCTCACATCTCTGTCCCTGGGGTCATCTTCGGCATCCCAAACATCAACATCCTCCTATTGTGATACCGCTAGCACTGTCTTTGCTGCTATCGAGGAGAGATGTACTCTGACAGTGATGTGTGGTTGTCTCACCAACTATCTTAAGATGAATGCACCAACTGTAACACCCTCGGCTGGTTATGGGCATCGCTGGTGCCCGGTGCTTGCACAGCGGTTCGATCGTTCGAGCGTGACATCTGGGCTGAGGAGACTAGCACGCCACCAACAGGACTGCTGATGCATTATAAACGCAGGTGCATGCTGGGAGACGGCTGGCTTATTGGTTCAGCGGAATGTGACGGAGGGAGCGCGTGTGTGTGCATGTACGACCAGGGACGTCAGCGTCCCCCGACCCCTACACACCCATCCCTCATTGTGATGTCACACCAGAAGAATGCCCGGCGCCTGCACCATTAGCTAACTGCTTTATGTGCTATGGTCCAGTGGAGACAGAGGCGAGGGGAGTCTCGGCTACTCTCTTCATTGCACATAAAGGGCTGAGTTAATGCAGGGCAATATGCCACAAGCCAAACGCATTCTCACCAGACTCACTCTGCGTTTTTGCTGCATCCCTGCCAAGACCATTGGATTCTGGTCGCAGGCAAACTCCTAATAAAGCCATCGGCTTCAAAAAAGGGAATAGTTAACCACTGATTTGAAGATTAGAAGAAGCAAATGATGCTGAATACTAAGTGTAACACGGGCAACCTTTTAGAGGACACGCCTCCATACCGAATTTCCTTATCAGACATTTTAAGAGAGCCATCAAATATCAATGTGATTAACTGCAAGTGGAAGTCTCGTGATTAGAGCCCACCCTGTGGTGTTGTACAGACATTCTGATTTGTGGGCGAAAGAGTGAGGAGCATCCTGTCGGGGGAAAAAAACAAGTATTTCAAAGCTGCTTATTTGCTTTCATACCATTTCAAAAACTGAATCTGACCGTCTTTTTGATCTATGTTTTGTTTTCTGTGGAAACTCCAGCCGCATGGGGAAGCTCCAACCATCCCCCTCCTGCACCTGGAGCCTGCCAGGGAACCTATCATAGAGGTGAGACAGCCTCTGTCTCCACCGCATGTGTTTAACTGAAGAGAACTCACTGACCCACTCTTGTGAGAGGATTCACAGGCTATTGCTTCAATGACCATGGTGTTCACTACAAAAACCTAGTCGTAGTTGAACTTGTTGGCTTGCACATGTTTTCTGAAGGGCCTCCTCTTCTCTCTCTGGTAGGTTAGTCCGGTGACGCAGAGGAGGACGCGGGCCTCTTTGTCTGACCTGGATAATGAGGGGGACATTGAGAGCCTGTCTGTTCGGCAGCTCAAAGAGATTCTGGCCCGTAACTTTGTCAACTACTCTGGCTGCTGTGAGAAGTGGGAGCTGATCGAGCGGGTACATCGGCTCTACCGGGAGGACGAGCAGAACAGGAAGTCCAGTAAGCACCACGTTGAATCATTTCCTCCTTTACCAACCAACCTTAATGACCTCAGCTAGAATCCATAGTGATCCTGTTAATAACAACCAATTGTAGCTTATCAATCTCCAGTTAAACCCTATTTTCAACTATATAGAAACTGTCCAAGTTAAAACATGTTTTTTTG
Organism: Oncorhynchus masou masou; assembly: GCF_036934945.1. NCBI lineage: Eukaryota > Metazoa > Chordata > Actinopteri > Salmoniformes > Salmonidae > Oncorhynchus > Oncorhynchus masou. Next base: position 51,773,627 of record NC_088239.1, on the reverse strand, counting down.
ATTGGTGTTATTTACAGTTCCAGATACAGCACAGTATTAAAAATGCATTTCTTGATTTTATTTTAGTGGAAAATGTCAGTAACATCAACAGCATGACCGCAGGTGAGCATTCAACACTCTATCGTTGGGTTGTATATAACATGCACATATTTGTGTGGAAGTGTGACTTCTCATTGACTGCTGGATCAGATGACTGTGTACAGGAGTTGTTCTCAGTACTACGTGAGGTGGAAGAATTGGAGTAAGAGCTTGTATGCTGTTAGAATCACTAATGGCTCTTTTGGTATGTGCTTTCATTCTAAGTGGTGGCATATCCTCCACCTATATGCAATGGTGCAGTGGGAGGTAAGGCATTATTGTGTAAAGCATGTCTAACTCCACCATCATCCCACCTGCTTAGCACTGTCTTAAAATACACCTCTCCATATTGATGCATGCTGAAGTCTAATTTCCGTCGGATCCTGATCATATTTCCCGGCTTGGTTCCATGTTGTTCTCATTTCCATCATCTCATTAGTACTGAAGGCCTGCCGTTCATCCTGTCATTAACGCGGTCCCTAACAACTCTTACCTCGTTACGACCCGTCATATTATTTGAATCCCACCATCTTCATCAGGTTTCATTGTAGTGCAGGTCTTTGAGACACCCTTCCTAATAATATAAAGGGCTTGAGGGTTGCATTATACCCTGCTGTTTAACACACTAAGTGTTGTTCTGGAGAGAGACCCGTTAACCCTGCTGTTTAACACACTAAGTGTTGTTCTGGAGAGAGACCCGTTAACCCTGCTGTTTAACACACTAAGTGTTGTTCTGGAGAGAGACCAGTTAACCCTGCTGTTTAACACACTAAGTGTTGTTCTGGAGAGAGACCCGTTAACCCTGCTGTTTAACACACTAAGTGTTGTTCTGGAGAGAGACCCGTTAACCCTGCTGTTTAACACACTAAGTGTTGTTCTGGGGAGAGACCAGTTAACCCTGCTGTTTAACACACTAAGTGTTGTTCTGGGGAGAGACCAGTTAACCCTGCTGTCTAAACTGACTATTGACACACTACATACATCATGTAGCTACTGATCAGATGAGGCTGGTGGGGGGAGCTATAGGAGGATGGGCTCATTGTAATGGCTGGAATGGAATGAATGGAACAGGTATCAAGCAGATCAAATATATGGAAACCACGTGACTCTGTTGCAATTATTCCATTCCAGCCATTACAATGAGCCCGTTTTCTGAGGGCTCCACTGCTACTGATGTAAGGTATGTGAATGAACCAGAGAAGACAGCCATCCTCAGGCTGCGTACTGCATGGGGTAATGCTGTTTCCTCACGCCTTGTTTCTCTCCACAGATAGTATGAAGGTTCAGCTGGCCTCTGATGATCACCTGTGTCGCATCTGCATGGACGCTGTGATCGACTGTGTGCTGCTAGAGTGCGGCCACATGGTCACCTGTACCAAATGTGGGATGAGGATGAGCGAGTGCCCCATCTGCAGGCAGTACGTGGTGCGGGCCGTGCACGTCTTCAAGTCTTAACTCTGCCGTGGGCGAGCATTTCAGCCGAGGACATTGAACCTGCGGCAGAGTGTGCACATGCTCGAAAACCTGAATCTGTAGTGAGGGAGTTTGAATGGGCTGTGCACGTTTCCAAGGATGCAACAGACGTGCACATCCTCCAGTTGAAATGACATGCAGAGCAGACAGCTTCACACAGCCTAACTTCTATTTCTAGAACTACAAGTCCCACTCCCCCCCAGTGATGGTCTGGACCCCACTGGCTGCACTGACTGACCTTCTACAGGTCTTTAGTGTAACACACACTGAACCGTTCCAAAAATAACTACAATATCTTATTTTACAGTGCTTCGTTTCGGTTTGTAGCATTTAAAAAACAACGTATAATTAACCATGGAGCGGAGTTGGTCCCATAGATGCTTGAATTGGATGTGATCGTTCATGGTGAGTGGCTGAGGTGATCAAGGTGGAAATGATGACGATATCCCAGGGTTAGAGTCGATATGGTTTACACACTCCTGTCACACCAAGCTATACTGTACGTATCTCCTTCACTGTTCTTTAGTATGTGCAATATTAAAAAAAAAAAAGAGACTTCTATGTGTGAGTGAGGGACTGTCTGTCTATAAACCAGTCTGTATGTTTCTGTGCTGTTTCGTTCTACACACACATCGTAGGGTGTTTTAGGTGCCAAACTTCACACCACAACTACAGTACATTACTGATGTCTGATTGCGGTTTCTATGCCAAGTGCCACTCCTCACTTCAGGCTATGCATTGTAGATTGGAGCAGCATCCAACCCAAACTCAAATGAATCAAATGTGTTCAAGCTCCGTGATTGGTTAGATTGTAGGGAAACATTTGAGCCACATGCTATGGGTTAGTAAGGGGCTTCAGTTCAGAGTTGTTCCACCCATCTCTTCTTGCATGTGTTTAGTCAGTCACAAGTGATATCACATTATGATCAATATGTACTATGTTGATGATCTTGTTTGGCTTGGATAAGGCTCCCGTCTACTGTGGTAACATGCCATACACTGTGGCTGGGTCATCCCGTGCTTTCTATTCCTGTGCTCTGTGTCGCTTTTATTAAAGTCAGGCATGACTGGCAATGTGTCTCTGCCATTTAATTAAGCAATATCATGCCATTTATTTTTCCATAGGTGTTTTGTCCGCTTGTGTTGTCCATTGGCCGTGTTCAACTCGAGAAGTAGGTCATCGGTGCCTATACTTAAACATATCTTTTATCATGTTGTGGGTGTGTCTTGTGATATCTCTAATATTTTTTTAAGAGAATAAAAATGAAGCATAACCTAAGTCTATTCTACATTAATCAGTTAATAAAATAAAGTGTCTGTTCTTTCAGATTTTTTGAATGACTTTAAAAAAGTAGCTACTGATGCCTGTGGTACGTTATAGCAGAAAAGATTATTGCTGTAAAATGTATTGCATATGATATCTAATATTGTTGTTAACTGATATGTAATCTATAGATAAATATATTTTTCCATTTGCTTTGGAAGTCTTATATAATTTATTAGCATTAATTTATATTTTTGAGAGGTTGAATTGCAATTTCTTTCAGAATGTAAATGCACTTAATTTGATCAGATGAATATGTTGTTCTGCCAATCAAAAACAGAGCACTTACTGATCATGTGACAGCTCACAATTAAAGTTCTCTCCTTTTCCTTTGGAGAATTTCTTGTTCTTACCTGCTGGGATCCATTTATACATCACGCACAGTAGCGAACTCTGTCACTGTGTTTCCATGTTTGTTTATTATAATCCTGCTACTTCTCAAGGCAGCTATATGATATTCAAGTATAATGAGTTATATGGGCATTCAATGGAATCCTGGAACTTTGAACTTCTTATTTTGGTAATTACAAGATTATACCATAAAATAATAAGCAAAGATCCTGTAATTTTTTTAACACACTTCTTGCTGTATCCGACTGGCAACAATCAATGAATTGTTTATTCCCAGTTTAATGAATGCAATGTTGACAGAATGGCATACTACTCTAGATTTGATGTTTAAGGTATTTATTTCAGAACCTAAAAAACATTCATAGATACTCCAATGTATGACATTTTAAACATATTTCACACATGTTTTGTTTACATATTGCACAGACTGGTTATGAACAAAAAGATAAATTAAGACGATTGTGGGGGGAAAAGTGACCAAAAATAGAGAGCTCGGTATTTAGGATGAGTTTTTAATAACTCAAAAGTCACAAACTAGTTTCTCTAAGTGGAATATTTACAGTATATACAGTTGAACCAATTATATACTAATACATTTCCCAACCACACAGGGAATACATGGTGATTGGTAGTTAAATCTCCTTTTTGTATGTGGACAGGTCTAATCAAAACATAAATTAGGAGCCCCTAGTAGTCATACTTTTGTCATTTCCTGTACATACCCTTTTTTTATACACTCAGTGTATATAGTCTAATAATAGCCTGCATACACAAAAAAAGCCACTACTTACGACCAGTGTAATTAAGGTATAATATAAAGTAGTTAGTTACCTGTCAGACACTGACCGTACAGTACCCCAGTAGATCATATACACTGAATGTACAAAACATTAGTAACTCCTGCTCTTCTCCAAAACAGACTGACCAGGTGAATACAGGTGAAAGCTATGATCCCTTATTGATGTCACTTCTTAAATCCACTTCAATTAGTGTAGATGAAGGGAGGAGACAGGTTAAAGAAGGATTTTTAAGCCTTGAAACAATCGACACGTGTGTGTGTGTGCCATACAGAGGGTGAATGGGCAAGACAAAAGATTTAGTGCCTTTAAACCACAGGAGGCTTGGGCGGGGAGGAGTCAATGGAATGGCTATCAAACACATGGGAATCATGTTTGATACCATTCCATTTAATCCGTTCCAGCCATTACTATGAGCCCCGTCCTCCCCATTTAAAGTGCCGCCAGCCATCTATACTTTGAACAGGGTATGGTAGTAGGTGCCAGGCGCACCGGTTCGAGTGTCAAGAACTGCAACGGCGCTGGGTTTTTCACACGCCAGTTTCCAGTGTGTATCAAGAATGGTCCACCAGCCAAAGAACATCCAGCCAACTTCACACAACTGTGGGGAGCATTTGAGAGAAAACATAGGCCAGCACCCCTGTGAAACGCGTTCGACAGCTCGTAGAGTCCATGGCCTGACAAACTAAGGCTGTTCTGAGGGTGTTCCTAATGTTTTGTACACTCAGTGTACATACTGTATTGGTTTTTATTCAAAAGCAAGTGTCTACTTAAAACTTGCATCCATAGGTGTGGGAATCCCTTGTGAGAAAAACAACACAGAGCATGATAATGTCACACCGGCCTGGTATATGAAGACGGACAGATTCTTGGTCTGCAGTAGTAGACTTTAAATCAGGCTTATGATGCTTCCTCTTACAAACAGTCACTGGTGCCTTACTCATACGGACTTGATAAACCTTGGAAAGGACAGTAATATTTATTTGTCAAACAGTACAAATAGATTTTTTTTCTAAATATTTCGAAATTTAAGTTGAGTAAAACATGAAAAGGAGAACGTATCTGTGAACTGTACAGACAATTACACGTGTAAAAATGAACCTCAGCACTTAAATAAATGACATATAAAACAGCCGTACAGAAAACGAGCTACCGCTCTTGGCATAAATCTACAGTCTAAAGAATAAAAAAACAAGAGACAGATTGAATACTGTCCATCAAAAATGGTACTGTAAATCAGTGCATTCAACCCTGCACATAAAAGTATGAAACACTTTCTGATACAAAAATATTGATGTGTAATGCATAAACTGTGCACTGCAACAACAGTACATACTAAACAAAAGAAGTCAAACTTCACCGTTGTGAACATACACTGCCTGTTCATTTGCAGAAATAAAAAAATAACTTAAATATCTTGGCATAGACAAAACGGGGGGGGGGGGGGGGGGACATGCTTTGTCAAATGTCCAGTAATACCAGGTGGCCTTTTACATGTTGAAGATCCTGTTTTGGAAAACATGATTGTTTCAGCAGCACAAGAGGCATTCAATGAGTATCAGAGCCACGGTCACTTGTAAAAATGTCCTCTGTCAAATGCAACACTTTCTCCATGGCGATGACGCCACCCTTGACGGTTCCTTATTCTGAAGAGTGTCCTAACTAGCGAGTGCATACAGCGCAGTCTCTCTCACCCGCTAGCAGAGTTTCTGCAGTAGTTTCTCCTCTACAAGTCCAAACTGTACACTCACTGACATCTCAGCAACGAACCGCTCACAGCCCTCCTTGGTCACCTGCTTGCAGTAGCGCAAGTCAATGTGACAGATGCTTCCACAGCGCTTGAAGTAGGCCAGCGACTGGTCCGTGACTCTGTTGCACACTGCAGAGGGGAGGGAGGAGGAAGATAGGTTGATGTAATAGGAGACCAATCAGTATCTTCAGTGCGTATACAGACAGATAGGCTCCTTCTATACACCTACCGCTCGTTTGTTTTCTAGGATATAAGATTCAAACCAAAATCTCACCGTAGTCATGTGCATGGGGATTTCAAGTGCTCCATTAACAAGCTTTCAAGCGGTTCCGTCAGTGAGTGACTGACGGTGGATAAGACATCAGTGGTGCCAGAGACCTCATTAGTCTGACTGCCACACGGTTCCCCCCGACTGTCTCATAATGGGAATGTCTATCTCTCATTGATCCAACCTTTAAGGGCACTACTCAGAGTGGAGAAACATGGGGAGGGGGGGGGGGGGGTGTTTCAGTTATGGTTTGTAGTGGAGCTTCACTCCGGGGGGACTGTGAGCCCTAGTTTTACTCCGCCCCATTGCATCACAAATAAGGCACAATTAAAGCTATTTACATAGGGCTGCGCAATCTATAACATTTATTTGAATGTATGTTTTAGTGCGGTGTTCCAAATGTCTATGTTTTTGAGCGTTCTGTCTTTTTGGTCTCGTGTCTGCGTGCACATTTCTAGTCGCACACAGACCCCAAGCCCCTCCCCTTGCCACTCATGACAAAAGAGCTTCTTCCTCTCTGACAACAATCGGTTTGAATTTGAGGTTTGGTCCAACAAAATCGCTATGTTGTTCACACAATTGGAGACGGACAGGAGGGTGTGTTCATAACAGTTAAACTGTTCTGCCTTTTTAGTTGGTTAGACTTGAAATATGAATATTAGCTGGCTCCTCGCTAGCATGTGGCCTTGTGTTTGAGATATTGTTCATGAGACCTGTGTTTGTTTTCTATAATGTCCGCCTGAAGAAGTTCGTCATCATTAGTGGATTTGCATTACACATGGTTCTGGGTGATTTTATAACAAAAAGGGCTTTGTCATTAACACACATGAAAGCCAGATCAGTGATTATTGCAACACCACAAAAGTAGGTTAAACTATTTTAATAAAATAATTACATTATTAGTGGGTCTTATGGTTGTGGAAGGCTTCTATTTAGGCTTGGTTTAACTTAACAAGCCCTGAATTCATTAGATAATTCCTGACTGTTTGAAATGAGGTGTATTGTCTGTTAATGGCTGTGTCTTATTGTGAGAAAACGTTCTCGAAAGATATATTGTGAACCGCCCCATAAGTTAGAAAAAAAATCAAGACATGATTTTTAGACCATATCGGGTGCATTCCTCTCAGTAGGGAACATGCCATGACCTATGCAATGAACCAATGAATAGGAAACATGCCAAGACCTATGCCATGAAGCAACGAATGAACGTTGCAACGGACAGTCAATGGCTGTGTCTGGATTCTAACCAATATGTTCTAACTAGTGACTAGTACTGTTGCTGTTAGTCGTAAATACTTTCAGTAAACAGTAGGCTGTAGGGACATTCGGACATAGTCATTGTCCGTAGTGATAGTAGGCATTGTAACACGGCCTTGTATCCTCCTACCAGAGAGGTTGATGTCAGTGAGCGAGTCTCTGGTGGTGGTCCCAGCAGTGGTCAGGATGTTGACCGACTGGTCAGTGACGTGGTTGCAGTAGCTCAAGTCCAGCCTGGTCAGCTGGGGCGTGTAGCGGATGAGGAGGCGCAGGGAGGTGTCTGTGATGTCCAGCCCGGCCAGACGCAGGTCCACCACATTCCGCAGCTTACTCCTGTTGTCCAGCTGACCTAGAGAAGGAGAGACGGAGAGATTGAATGTGTCAAGTTGTTTTTAAGCTTCCTTACTCGAAGCACAATCGGGCCCAAGTGTTTCCAGCTATGTGGCCTGTAAAGACAGCCACATGGGGGCACCAGAGAGCACAGCAAAACCTGACATGGATGGGCTGCAGCAGCCTGACTGGATCGCAAAACACATGGACATGCTGTTCAAAACTCCCCGCCACGTGTCCAGACGGTCATTCTAACACACTGGAGGATGGTGGGAATATACCTGGTCTGTTGTCTGTGGGGGGTGAGAGTAGGTCCCTCATCTGGGCGTCTTTGAGCCCCTCTACCCACTGGACATCTAGGGTCCTCAGCAGCGGGCAGCTGGCGGTGCAGAGGGCAGACACAGCCACCCAGGAGCAGCCTGAGAGCAGCAGCATCCGCAGACCTGCAGGGACAGTCAGGGGTTAACAGGGGTCGAAACTGAACATCACTTCCTCTCTTGCTAACACCCTAGCACTGTCACAATGCCTGCCCCCCCCCCCCCCCACCAAAAAAAAAAGAAGCCTGAATAATACATCATTAGGGCTCCTTCCCTCCAACGAGTGTAACATTCTCTGCTGCTATTTTCAATCGTTTGGGGGGGGACTAATTGTGATTTTCCATTAGGGAATCATATTAGTCTCCAACAGCTCGTTAACCTGAGGCTTCAAAAACAAGGAAACAAAAACAAATCACTATGCAAATGTAATTATAGTCGCCGCATAAATTAATAAGAAACAAAGCAAATGGGCTGAAGCACTTAAGGAAACCCTGGGGATACAAGCGTCAGACATGCCGGAGCAGCTCGCCCAGCCATGGAAACAAAGACGGCATTACAGTATTGCCAAACATAAACCCATCACAACTAGTCACATTAAATATGTTCCTGTCAATGCCCTCAGTACAGAGAAGCACTGTAATAGACAGTAGTGGTGACATCAGGTTTCCAGTGTGTACCCAGAACCATGGACAGAGATACAAACACACACACACACACACACACACACACACACACACACACCATTCTGTTATAAAGGCAGAGGGATTTGCACATTGCCTCAGTTACAACACTGCTGGCTGGTGTTCACCTGGCAGCCTGTTGATGAGCCAGCTGAGCTGCTTCTTGGAGATGTTGGTCCAGCTGAGGTCCAGAGCCACAGGCTGTCTGCGGATGATGCCACTCAGCATGAGGGGAGTGATGGACTTACAGCGGTTCAGATCGATCCGCGTCCACAGCCTCTTATCACAGCACCTGGGGAAGCAGGGGCGAAGGTCAGCACACGATCACACAGCTGCCATAGCTGCAGCTGTGGAAGGACTACACTGAGGTGAGAGCTCTAGGCTAGAGAGCCTTACAGCTTAGTGTTCATACTGTAGTTCCAATGAACAAGGTCCATTATGAGAAGCACAACCCACTATTTCACAAGACTGACTGGTTTAACTTGGTATCAGACCCCTTGCTCTATCTGATAGCCACAGCACATCTAAAAACTCACCATCTGTTCCAGGTTTTGCAGACGCGCATGCAGACACAAAGGTCTCTGTGTGCGAGGTGCCCGAACACGGCCATCCACACCTCCCTGTGCATCATGTGGGTCTGTCCGTCTTCCAGGGGCAGTCTGTCTGGCGGGGGGCTGATGGGAGGCGGCCGGATCACGTGACGCTCCATCTGGACACATTTGGGTGGTGAGCGGCAGGGAGGAGGGCGTGGGCAAATAGGTGTGATCGGAGGGCTGCGATTCCACCCCAGTGGCGAGAGCTGGCGGGGCGTCCCGTTTAATTCCCGCCCCCTGGGGTGGAGCCAGTCTCCAAGGTCACTGGTGCAGTTGTTGAGTGGCCGCTTGGGCTTAGGCTCCTCCCCGTCGCTCTCAGGCTCTGTCTTCATTGGCCTGTGGTTCTGATTGACTAAGCAGTCCTCAGTCCTCAATGGCCGGCGGTTGTGATTGGATAGACCATCCTCAGTCTTAATTGGCCTGCGGTTATGATTGGCAGGAGAGTCCTCTGTTTTTGGTGGTCTGCGGTTCGGATTGGTCGAGGTGTCCTCAGTTTTCAAGGGTCGACGGCTGTTATTGGCTGGGCTGTCCTCCCTCTTCAGTGGTCTGCGGTTCTGATTGGCCAGGCAGTCCTCGGTCTTCTGAATCTCCAGATTGAGCTCTTTGCTCAGCTCCTTGCTCAGCTCTTTGTTGGGGAGGCGGCGGCGCTTGCGTGCCTTCAGCTGGCCAGGTGTCTTCTCTGGGGCATCGCACCCTACACTGCTGGGCCCTGCCCGGGGAGAGCTGGAGCAGGACTGGTCACTCTCTCTGGCTCTAGACGTCCGTAGCAGTGGACTCAGCATAGTCTTTACTGTACCGTCTTTACTGTCCTCTACACCACCATCTTTCTCCTCCTCCTCATCTCCATCCTCTTCCTCCTCTTCTCTTTTCCCTTTAGTTACAACCCTGTCCCCTGTGCATCTGTCCTCCTCTTCATCTTCATGGTCTTTGTGTTCGTCGTCCTCATCTACTTGCTCTTGCTTGATGGTCTTTAACAGCTTGGGGATCAAAAGGTCATCAGGTTTTGGGGGCTTCTTCTGTAAAGGAACATAGGCAGCAGATCAGTTACTCTGACATTCATTTCTTACAATCCACTTTACAGTTTGAAGTGGCCTTATACATATAACCTTCTACATTTTTCTCCAAGTAGTGTTTCACAAGTAAGGGGTTTACCATTCTCAAATGGCAAGGGTTACGGTTTGGTAATTGAATCTTGACTAAATAAACTCAAATCAAGAGGAATGCTCAGTACAGATACTTCATTATAAACATAATTATCCATGATCAGGCTGATCAGTCTGTTGGATAAATCACCTTTTTCTTGACAACAGGAGGCTCGTCCTCATCTTTGATGTCGAACAGCATCCTCTTCTTCCTCAGAGGGTTGTCCTCAGGCCTGGGTCGGGGCAGCCCGCCCAGAGACAGCATGGGAGAACGTTTCTTCAGAGGAGGAGATTCCTCTGCTTTCGTTTTGGGGGTGTCATCACGCTCCGCCTTTCTCTTCACTGTGGCTACGGTTGCCGTGGTCCCAGTGGGTGATGTTGGCAGACTGGGCGGGTCGGGCTCTTCCTTGATGTCACGGTTCAATCGTGAGTCCTTCAGCAGCGACCCGGGAAGGTTGGACGCGTACTTGAACCCTGGTCCTCTTTTTTGCTTGACGGCCAAAAGGTGAGAAACAAGAGAAGACTACTTTATATCTTTTGCCTATTTGTTTCCGGACACTTTTAATTCTAAAGGATTTTTACAATACATTTGATGTCTTGAACAGAGGCTAGATATTCAGAGTATTCCGGTTCCACCCCCACATAGATGCTTACTTTCCCTGTCTTCCCTGAATGGTTGCATTTTGGACACTCCCAGCAGTTTGGCAACTCGTCATTTACAACTCCACCAGAATCTTTCACCTGAACAAAAGAACACAAAGTACTGAGTGGATGAAGGTGATAGGAAGCACAAGTAAAAGTGAGACAGTAAGAAGCAAAGCTATCATTTATCATTTGCAGCATAGGAGTCCTCTATAGGAGGAAGGGCAACCATAAACAAATACACTGCAGTAACGTAAGTGCTCACACTGAGTCGATCGATCACGTACAGAGAGATATGAGAGGCTCAGTGACAGCATCCACACACTGCATTGAGCCGTTTACCTTGAGGCAGAGAGGATGGACTATCTCATTGCAGATGGAGCACTCCATGAGCATGCGGTTAAACTTGTCCTCCTCTTCCTCCACTGTGTCCTCCTTCCCTGCCTCTCCACACACCAGACACACCGCTGTGTGGGGCAGTACAGGCTGGAGACCACAAACATCATATTAGAAACTCACTCTAAAACGTCCACACACATAATGTCCCTTGCAGGATAGTTTTAGTTTGACCATTTAAAACATACCACAATAAAAAGCCAAACAGACTTACTGTAGTTAAGATTAGTCGGAGACCTACCGCTATACACTGCCTCATGATGCAGGACTGTTTCATGCGACCTGGTCCTCCGAACTTCTTCATGTCTTTACAGAAGTGGCATTCTCCACACTCTGTCCTCAGGCAAGCCTCACACTTCCGACAACGCGTCCTTCTCCTCCTGGCGCCAGACGTGCTCCGGCTGGCCGACAGCTTGACCGCCGCCGCAGGAGACGAGGCCGCCATTTTGGGTTTGGGTCTGTTGGGAGGCCGCTGCTGCTGAAAGTAGAAGTGGAGGGAGAGGTGTCTTTATAGCCCAACACTAAAAAGGTACAGAGACAGATGGATCAGGTCTACGGTGGGCTGCAGTGTCTGCAATATTGACCCCTGAATAAGCAGCTGATTAGGGAAACCAGGTGAATTGACTCATCTAATCGATGCTAGAGGTTGACCAATTAAGTGCCGAGTTGTATGACCGGTTGTACTCGGCTGTCTGGTCTAACTAGCTTCTTCCACTTTCTATGGAAAACACAGAACCAGAGAAGAAGCCATCATCCGACCGCACTCAAGTGAGAACATGACCTTTTAATTTTTTTTTAACAAAGTGTTAAATAAAACAGGGAGTACATGCTGCTCATAAACACACACACACACACGTTATATAGATGTACTGTACGCAAACAAGAACACACAGGCTGTGCCTGGCCAGGAGATATTAGCTACTGAGGGTACTTGTGATCTCATCTATATAGGCAGACTACTGGAGGTTGTTTCTACATCAAAAATATGCTGCAATCATAACCACCCTTTACTCATAGTATAGATCACAGGGACATACTGTACTCGTACTGTACCAAACGGAACATACTGATGTATGGTTATGGCATGACCAATACCCACTTTAAGAGGGCTGTACACAAGAGGAAATTATGTTAATGTGAATTCAAATGGCAAGTATCCAACAGGCAGGTTTCCACAGCAACCCACAGAAGAATACATGTGTTTCACCCACCAGACTATTGTCAAATTGAATCTGGTCTTTACATACAGTGCATTCTGAAAGTATATAGACCATTAGACTCCTTCCACATTGTGTTACATTACAGCCTTATTCTTATTCCTTATTCTAAAATTGATTAAAATTGTTTTTTCCTTCTCATCAAGTTACATACAATACCCCATAATGCCAAAGCAAAAATAGTTTACATTTTTTTGCTAATGTATTCAACATAAAAAAAAACTGAAATATCACATTTACGCAAGGATTCAGACCCTTTACTCAGTACCTTATGGAAGCACCTTTGGCAGCAATTACCGCCTCGAGTCTTCTTGGGTATGCCGCTACAGTACAAGCTTGGCACATCTGAGTTTGCGGACTTTCTCCCAATCTTCTCTGCAGATCCTCTCAAGCTCTGTCAGGTTGGATGGGTAGCATCACTGCACAGATATTTTCAGGTCTCTCCAGAGATGTTCGATCGGGTTCTGGCTGGGCCACTCAAGGAAATTCAGAGACTTGTCCAGAAGCCACTCCTGCGTTGTCTTGGCTGTGTGCTTAGGGTCGTTGTCCTGTTGGAAGATGAACCTTCGACGCAGTCTGAGGTCCTGAGCGCTCTGGAGCAGCTTTTCATCAAGGATCTCGCTGTACTTTGCTCCATTAATCTTTCCCTCAATCCTGACTAGTCTCCCAGTCTCTGCCACTGAAAACATCCCCACAGCATGATGCTGCCACTACCATGCTTCACTGTAGGGAAGGTGCCAGGTTTCCTCCAAACGTGACACTTGGAATTCAGGCCAAAGACACTCTTGGTTTCATCAGACCAGAGAATGTTGTTTCTCATGGTCTGAGAGTCCTTTAGTCATGTGTATTTTACTTCCGAGTGGCTTCCGTCTGGCCTGATTGGGGGAGTGCTGCAGAGATGGCTGCCCTTTTGGAAGGTTCTCCCATCTCCACAGAGGAACTCTGGAGTTCTGTCAGAGTGACCATCGGGTTCTTGATCACCTCCCTGACCAAGGCCCTTCTCCCCCGAATGCACAGTTTGGCGGTTGGCCAGCTCTAGGAAGAGTCTTAGTTATTCCAAACGCCTCCATTTAAAAATGATGGAGGCCACTACGTTCTTGGGGACCTTCAATGCTGCAGAATGTTTTTGGTGCCCTTCCTCAGACCTGTGCACAATCCTGTCGCGGAGCTCTACGGACAATTCCTTCGACCTCATGGCTTGGTTTTTGCTCTGACATGCACTGTCAGCTGTGGGACCTGAATAGACAGGTGTAGACAGGTGTGTCCCTTTCCAAATCATGTTAAATCAATTGAATTTACCACAGGTGAACTCCAATCAAGTTGTAGAAACATCTCAAGGATGATCAATGGGAACAGGATGCACCAGAGCTCAATTTCAACTCTCATAGCAAAGTGTCTAAACTATACTTATTTATATAAGGTATTTCTGTTTATTTATAATGTGCAAACATTAATGTGCAAACTAAAAACCTGTATTCCCTTTGTCATTATCGGGTATTGTGTGTAGATTGATGAGGATTTTTACATTTTTTATCCATTTTAGAGTAAGGCTGTAACATATTTTTATTTTTTTTAAAGTCAAGGGGTCTGAATACTTTCCGAATGCACTGTATAGCCTACTAATATACAGTATCAGTCAAAAGTTTGGACACCTACTCATTCAAGGGTTTTTCTTTATTTTTTTTAAATTGTAGAATAATAGTGAAGACATCAAAACTATGAAATACATATGGATTCATGTAGTAACCAAAGTGTTAAACAAATCAAAATATATTTTATATATTTGAGATTCTTCAAAGTAGCCGCCCTTGCCTTGACAGTTTTGTACACTCTTGGCATTCTCTCAACCAAATTTACTTTTCCCACAGTCTTGAAGGAGTTCCCACATATGCTGATCACTTGATGGCTGCTTTTCCTTCACTCTGCGGTCCAACTCATCCCAAACCATCTCAATTGGGTTGTGGTCGGGTGATTGCAGAAGCCAGGTCATCTGATGCAGCACTCCATCACTCTCCTTCTTGGTAAAATAGCCCTTACACAGCCTGGAGGTGTGTTTGCGGTCACAGAAAATTAGAAAAATCTGTAGCCTGCACTCGAATAGCGAATGTAGGTTACGCGCGGTTCCGTTTTTAATATGCAAGCATAGGCGGCGAGTTCATAAGGCGAGGGGAAACTAAGCTTTCTCTAAAGTAAATACAATTAAAATGCCAAAATTAAATAGCCGAATTAGCCTACTCCTGTCCATAAATAAGTAAATAAAATCATTCAAAACAGGGTACTATAGTCATGATGACCACAGAGGATCATTATCTTTTTTTAAATGTTTTAAATGTGGTTGTGTGTTGTTTTAAATCGCATTGCCTAGTCGTAAGGAAAGGATTATTGTTGTGCTGCGACTATCTAAAAAGTAGGCTAGAGGCCAAGCCAGGCATATTTCAAAAATGTCAAATACAAATCGCGGGAAAACAGTTTGGAAAGCAAATGGTTATTGCAGGGAAGAAGACGAATAGGTCTTTTAGTTATCAAAAGTATCAACTTAATTGAGAGAATGGTGGAGAGCATAGGCGATATACCTGGTGAGTGCGCACTGCACATATTCACTATTTATCAATGTTGGGTCAGTGCTACTTAAAAGTTTGTTTTTGGACAATAATTTATTCCCCCAGCAGGAAGAAGAAACGTATCTGATATGGCCCAGGCCTACTCTACACGCTCAGCCATGCATTGAACGCTCAGCCATGCATTGAACACTTAGCCATGCATTGAACGGTCTTTTTTGCAAACAGTGATTGAGTTACATTATTAGCCTAAATTATGACTATTCAATCTACTCATCACATTGCAAAATAGTAGGCTACCTTACACAAGTCTGCAAATGTAATGAAACATGGAATGGAATGCTTCATTATAAAAGGTGCATTTATGGTGAAAATTATCTTCCCCCAAACTTGAAACTCATGCACCGCGCCTATGTATACCTGGTAGGCTACACCGGTTGGAATGCAGGTTGACATGCTTCATTTAAGAGAATTTAGCAGCACAAGAAAGCTGGGATTATCTTTTGAATGGTGGCCAGTCAAAAATCTGTTTTCACATGCGATTGCGCAACGACTCGGCTTATAAGAACAGCGGCATCAGAGAGCAGTTTTGGCGAAGCCTAGTTACCTTGACTAAGTGGTCACGTGGAATTTGACTGCGGTCATGACTCGTGAATGCTGGTGTGGCGGTAATACGGTCAACGTAACAGGCCTACCCGAGACACCTTTGCAATTTCTGTCCATACGAAATACATGGTGAAACACTCAAATTGATTGTGTTCCTTGTTCAAATGTGTTGTGTCTGACTATTCATTAATGTGAAGACTGTTGTATTATCAAATACATTTTTCTGTGTAATTATTATTATGTGATTAAACTAATCATGTAAACTTTAATTAACTAGGAAGTCGAGGCACCACAGGAATGTTTTTATAGAGTCTCTCTTTCCCGAATCGACTATTTAGATATTATCATATCTTATCGATTAGTCTTCTATTAATGTAGCATTATTACCTGAGTTCTCATTACCTTCTCGAACCTTAGCCTAAATGATGAATCAGCAATATACAAATTGGCTTAATTATTTATTTAGTAACTAAATAATCACAGAAATACATAAACAGTTGATATTGGTTACTAACACAATGCATTGATAAGTCTCAAGTGGGCTAAACAGGCATGACGGCTTGGTAGACAATGGAAAGGGGTGGGGACAGATAAAAGAGCGGGAAAGACAAAATGGATTCACTACATACAGCTGATAATTATATTAATTGAAATGCTAATCCTTTGCACATGAACGGCAGCTCATTTGAGAAAAGTTGTATGTATATATTTACGTTCATATGTCGTTGTTGTCTTCTCTGTTGGAATCGCCGGTCTGACTGCTGGAGAGTCAGTTAACTTCCCCAGAAGGCACAATGTCTTTCGTAGTTGTCGCTTTCGCAGCGGCTCTGGATAGTGTCTGTTGTAATGGATACGTCAGGCATACAGATGGTCGTTGCATAGAATAGATGCTTCCGCGGTTGTCAGTATTCTTGTACTAGACTTAATTTCCAGCTGCAGACTAGTAATTCTACACCTAGGATTTGCTCTTATTCTGTAGTGATCGATAGTCTCAGAGTTGAACCATTTCCAGCCGTGTAGCCAACGCTATACGCTGTATGGCCTCCAGGGCCTATAGAGTTGTAGTTCTTAACCATTTCACATGTTGCGTCAGCTGCATGTTTTCTAGTCTTGGAAATTCAACCATTTGCAACCTTAGCTTACACCGTGGTTTGGTGGTCTGGTGTGAATTGTGTCACGGGGGCTTTTACACTTGGGTAGAAAAGGGCCATCTTGTCATATTTTTGCTCACCTGGGCGTGGCTACTGACTGTGCATAAGTATACCATAAAACAACTAATTCTTATTTAGAAGAATAAATCACATTGTTATCTTTCCAAAAGTATTCTTATACTTATTCATCTTATACAACCTTCAGATGTAAACCTATTAGCTGGAATATGTACACATTAAGAGAAATAGTTGTGTGTTTCCTGTCCTTCATGAGATCACCAAATGAAACACACTCGACATGACTGACCCTTAACTGTCTACGGACCATTCCAACATTCTCAAAAATATAAATACTGTTTAATCCTCCCATTTTGGGGATTAGGAGTTTCTAACGAGAAGCGCTTTGTTCTCCATGGACTCTCTCCCTCAATACCACATGGCAGTTTCTACCAGGTATTTACGACCGTTGTAAAAACCTGATTTGTGAGAAGGGGGGGGCACGATATACACAATATATAGTGACAAATGTATACGCATGAAACGTACATTATGGAAAACATGCCTCTTACTCAGTAATAATTGGTAAAATAATGGCAAGAATTTGGCACTGTCAACATTTAAGTATTTGAAACTTAATTTCACAACTGCCTTTTCTATAATCCTGGAGACTATCATTCTCCATAGCATAGTCTATATTCCAATGCATCAAACATGCTGCATGCCCACAACGGAATTAGACAGCTGCTGACATTTGATAACTCAACTAGATTAGAAATCAAACACTGATCATCTTATTGCAGAGCACAGTGTAAACATTTCTCCCTGCTGTTTTTTAGAGAAGATTGTATGGCAAGGTACGCTATACGTGTAGCATATGCACTGCTGCCAGACCCTGAGCTCACCTGCGTCAATTGTTGGTTTGTTCATAGTGATATCGCTGAATTTTGTTTTGTCTAAGTCCAAGTGCATCGCAAGTTTGAAAGTGGATTGTACGTGGCATGTGTGACCCTCTTAATCTCAATTGCTGTGATATGCAAAACACTTTACAATCACTACCGGGGGTTGTATGTACAGTGGTTCGTCCTTTAAAAGTTGCAGCGTACTGCGGCACAGCTTGCATGGTGCCGCAGAATTCTATGGCACATTATTTAAGTGCCAACCACTGGTACCATTAATGCTAGTTTCACCACCAGAGGGCATATTTGAGAAGCATTTGATGGCCTTCAATAGTGGCTGTACTAGAGAATTTAAAACCTTTTTTTGTAAGAATATAGTATATGGGACTGATTTTAAGAAATTTTGCTTAATTAATTAGATTAATATTATGGTGTTTCTATCCCCCCCCCCCCCAAAAAAAACCTCTACGTTCCCATTAAGATGGAACGGAAAATATGACGCTGTACAACGTGACGGTCGGGAGTAGGCTACAGTACTGGGCTATTTAGCTAAAGTATCCCAGTGTCGTGCGGGCACGCGGGAGACCGTGGTTCAATTCCCCGACCGGGAGGAAGGAGTAGGCTGTCCTTGTAAATAAGAATTTGTTCTTAACTGACTTGCCTAGTTAAATAAAGATTATTCTAAGAGCATAACATTTATACACCCTAATTGTAATCTAACCAATACTCAAAAGGAGATTCAGTTCAAATAAAAATCTCTTTGATTTATCAAGACCAGTCCCCATGCTTGTCTCAGAGCTGCGCTAAATGGTGCTAAAATAGTTGTAGGCTATTGCTTCAAATCCTATTGCTTCGAACTTTATGCTCTTTAAATAAGAGCTACAACTACAGTAGGGCTACAGTGTATCGGAAAATATAAAAGACTCTCCGCCAATAGTTACATATAGAGGATTGGAGGATATTTCAGTGATATTTATTCCCATAGTAATTCGTTATGGATCCATAACCAAATAAACATCGGCATTTTGAAAGAGTATTTCTTATCATAAATTTGATTAGCGAAAGCATAAAGATGCCATTATTAGTTACATTGTTTTAGTTTGAATGTGCAGACTGGCACTAAGCACAGCAGAAATGTTTCCCTAGTCAGTGCCATTATTAGTGCAATGCCCCTTAAAGTGTTGCTCTGTGCTACCCAGTGTGGCGGGGTGGGGTCCACCCTCCCTCCCCCTTCCTTCCCCATGGGCTAGGTCTGTCTTCTGTGCGCGGCTCTGTGGCCCATCCCGTGGCCCCTGCCCTTGTGCCTTGAACCTCGCGCGCTTTCAGTGGATACAGCTGGAGAACTGCCAGGCAAAACCATTGTGTGCCACTCGGGAGCCATGATATATTGTCCTGCTAATAACAGGGTTAATAATGTACCTGTGAGAATATCCATGGGGCTTTTATATAATTCTAAATGAATAAAAATCACTTTGTTTAAAAAATATCAATATTTTGGAGATGATTTTGTTTTCAAATAACGTAAAATGAGTGAGAAAAAGGCCATGAGACATTGTTACTAATTTGTAAATAAAGCCAGTTTGTTATTCAGAATTATTCATTTCTGTTTTTAGTGGGAGAGAAAACTAAAAACCTACAGTCATCTCATGGGTCTCCCAGTCAAGGCCGGCACGGGTATTGAACCAGCATTGGTAACAACACAGCTTGCACTGCTATGCAGTATCTTAGACAATTGCGCCACTCAGGCACTGTACAACGTGACTGGTCGGGAGTGGGCTACACTACAACATTAAGAGCAAAATAATCCTAACAAAATAAAATAATAAAAACCTCAGTGTAACAACAGTTTCAGTAAGTAATACTGAAGTCGTGCACAATTAGCAGTTTCTATGTAGGTTTATGGTCGCCCATTCATTGTCAGTTAGAGACACAGTAGGACCCAAAAGCATAATCAGTGCTCTAACTCCCCCTTGCGCTGGTCTGGAGCAATGAATTGGTGACGCAGGATACCGTACTAAACCAGAAATTACCTCTAAATCCCGCAGCATAATCGCTAAATATTTAGTGGAGAAACCACTATAGTCAGTGAGTAAATCAATAAATGAACCATCATCATCTATTCCTGTGAGTTCCTGCTCCCTTTCCGAGATAAAGCTCGAAAGCAGCCTTGCCTTGTCAAAACGTAAAGAAGAAGAAGCAGCAGCGAGGCTCAAGAGGTGGTATTAGCAACAGACTACGGAGGTAGGGAAGCCATCACCCGCTACCCGGTGATCACCCTGTCAAATGTGCAGTCACTACATCATAACCTGGATGAGTTAGCGGTTAAATCCTTTAGGAGAAGATATCTAAAAATCTGCTTTATAGAAACGTGGCTCACGCAGGACAATATTGATGTGAACATAGATGGATACAATGTTATTAGAACAGATTGAGACAAAACAACGCATAAATCAATAGACCCGGGGGGGGGGGGGTGACTATGCATCTTTGTAGATAATACAAACCACATTTTATTGGGCACATACACATGGTTAGCAGATGTTAATGCGAGTGTAGTGAAATGCTTGTCCAAGCAGTGTAATGTCATTGAACAATTGTTCACCAGAGACTGAGATTCTCGTTGTATCATTCAGGCCATTCTAACTACCCTGCGACTTTGGACAGGTTACCATTACTCTGGTCTATGTGCCCGGACTTAACAATAAGCAAGCTGTTGCCAGGACTGTTTCAATGCTTCAATGCAGCTCTTTCACCATCGGCTGACCTGACTGTGCTTGAGGATTTTAAATTCGCTCTCCCTCTCCGCACACCTCCCCAGTCTGCAACAGTACGTCACCGGTTTCATCACTCAACTACATTTTTATGGCAATGGAGATGACACATAGAAGGCAGTGTGCAGCGCAACCGAGATATAGGCAGTAGGTGAAACACGAAAAACCTGTGGAGAAATCCATTCAGGTATAGACAGGAGGGGGAGGCAGGGAGGAGCTTTGATGTCACCGACTAGGAGGTGTTCTTTGATTCGCGCAGAGATCCCCATGAGTCGACAGACAGCATCACATCATACATCCAGTTCTGTGAGTATACCGTCATTAACACAAAAACTGTTAAGAGTATTTCCCAACTACAAGCCCTGGGTGTCTAATGACTTAGACATGTGCCTCAATGAAAGGAAGTTTGCTTTCCTGGTCAAAAATCAAAAACAGATATGCATCTTATTTCAGTCTTTGGGGGCTAGCTAGATGATCCTCTTTATCACAGTTTTCACGTGAGCATGTGTTTGCATCCTACATAGAAGCAGGCCATTGGCTGCATTCATCACGAGGGGTATGTACAGGAGTTCTGATTGGGTCCAAGTTTAGCAGTTCAGCAAATTTACCTGAGCAAACAGTGTTGAAATATACTTTTTACGAGAAAATGTGCAAGAATTGAAGGTGCCAACAAATGTTATAGACATCAGAAGAATGTTTTACTGTCATACACAAAGAAATCAGGTTCAGTAACAAACCCAGCTACCACAGAGAAAACACAAATGAACAGCAGGGTCTGAGGATAGATCCTTGCCTTGTTCTAGACGTATCCTCAAACAAGTGGACACTAAGCAGAGTGTCCAGGCTGGGGTGATCAGAGATCCAGGAAACAGTCAGAGAGGATTATTTTGGATATTGGGGGAAATCTAAATCAGTGGTGGAATCCGAGGGATAACCCCTGTTAGTACTATAGAATGGGGGTCTGACTGATCCAAGGAACTGCTAAAACTAAACAAAGCATGGACATGTACAGTGCTCCATGACCTGTCCTGTGTCACCGGTCACCTCCTTGGCAAACACCATATATACACAAAAGTATGTGGACACCCCTATTTCAGCCACACCCGTTGCTGACAGATCTATAAAAAGCAAGCACGCTGACATGCAATCTCCATAGACAAACATTGGCAGTAGAATTGGACTGAAGAGCTCAGTGACTTTCAACATGGCACCGTCATACGATGCCAGCTTTCCAACAAGTCAGTATGTCAGCCCTGCTATAGCTGTCCCGGTCAACTGTAAGTACTGTTATTGTGAGGTGGAAATGTCTAGGATAAACAACATCTCAGCCGCGAAGTGGTAGGCCACACAAGCTCACAGAACAGGACTGTTGAGTGCTGAAGCACGTAAACATCGTCTGTCCTCAGTTGCAAAACTTGCCTCTGGAAGAAACATCAGCACAAGAACTGTTCGTAGGGGAGCTTCATGAAATGCGTTTCCATGGCCCAGCAGTCGCACACAAGCCTAAGATCACATGGTGCTATGCCAAGCGTTGGCTGGAGTG